>NW_027440628.1:0-76894 GCF_031893055.1 Leptodactylus fuscus | reverse complement strand
TTATAAAACATAGTGTAGAGCACTCTTAGGGCTCCTAGGAACCTATCTATAAAACATAGTGTAGAATACTCTTAGGGCTACTAGGAACCTATCTATAAAACATAGTGTAGAATACTCTTAGGGCTTCTAGGAACCTTTCTATAAAACATAGTGTAGAATACTCTTAGGACTCCTAGGAACCTATCTGTAAAACATAGTGTAGAATACTCTTAGGACTCCTAGGAACCTATCTATAATACATAGTGTAGAATACTCTTAGGACTCCTAGGAACCTGTCTATAAAACATAGTGTAGAATACTCTTAGGAATCCAAGGAACCTATCTATAAAACATAGTGTAGAATACTCTTAGGACTCCTAGGAACCTATCTATAAACATAGTGTAGAATTATCTTAGGACTCCTAGGAACCTATCTATAAAACATAGTGTAGAATACTCTTAGGGCTCCTAGGAAGCTATCTATAAAACATAGTGTAGAATACTCTTAGGACTCCTAGGAACCTATCTATAAAATATAGTGTAGAATACTCTTAAGACTCCTAGGAACCTATCTATAATACATAGTGTAGAATACTCTTAGGACTCTAGGAACCTATCTATAAAACATAGTGTAGAATACTCTTAGGACTAATAGTAACCTATCTATAAAACATAGTGTAGAATACTCTTAGGACTCCTAGGAACCTATCTATAAAACATAGTGTAGAGCACTCTTAGGGCTCCTAGGAACCTTTTTATAAAACATAGTGTAGAATACTCTTAGGGCTACTAGGAACCTATCTATAAAACATAGTGTAGAATACTCTTAGGGCTTCTAGGAACCTTTCTATAAAAACATAGTGTAGAATACTCTTAGGACTCCTAGGAACCTATCTGTAAAACATAGTGTAGAATACTCTTAGGACTCCTAGGAACCTGTCTATAAAACATAGTGTAGAATACTCTTAGGACTCCTAGGAACCTATCTATAATACATAGTGTAGAATACTCTTAGGACTCCTAGGAACCTGTCTATAAAACATAGTGTAGAATACTCTTAGGGCTTCTAGGAACCTATCTATAAAACATAGTGTAGAATACTCTAAAGACTCCTAGGAACCTATCTATAAAACATAGTGTAGAATACTCTTAGGGCTCCTAGGAACCTATCTACAAAACATAGTGTAGAATACTCTTAGGGCTTCTAGGAACCTATCTATAAAACATAGTGTAGAATACTCTTAGGACTAATAGTAACCTATCTATAAAACATAGTGTAGAATACTCTTAGGACTCTTAGGAACCTATGTATAAAACATAGTGTAGAGCACTCTTAGGGCTCCTAGGAACCTATCTATAAAACATAGTGTAGAATACTCTTAGGGCTACTAGGAACCTATCTATAAAACATAGTGTAGAATACTCTTAGGGCTTCTAGGAACCTTTCTATAAAACATAGTGTAGAATACTCTTAGGACTCCTAGGAACCTATCTGTAAAACATAGTGTAGAATACTCTTAGGACTCCTAGGAACCTATCTATAATACATAGTGTAGAATACTCTTAGGACTCCTAGGAACCTGTCTATAAAACATAGTGTAGAATACTCTTAGGAATCCAAGGAACCTATCTATAAAACATAGTGTAGAATACTCTTAGGACTCCTAGGAACCTATCTATAAACATAGTGTAGAATTATCTTAGGACTCCTAGGAACCTATCTATAATACATAGTGTAGAATACTCTTAGGGCTTCTAGGAACCTATCTATAAAACATAGTGTAGAATACTCTTAGGACTAATAGTAACCTATCTATAAAACATAGTGTAGAATACTCTTAGGACTCCTAGGAACCTATCTATAAAACATAGTGTAGAGCACTCTTAGGGCTCCTAGGAACCTTTTTATAAAACATAGTGTAGAATACTCTTAGGGCTACTAGGAACCTATCTATAAAACATAGTGTAGAATACTCTTAGGGCTTCTAGGAACCTTTCTATAAAACATAGTGTAGAATACTCTTAGGACTCCTAGGAACCTATCTGTAAAACATAGTGTAGAATACTCTTAGGACTCCTAGGAACCTGTCTATAAAACATAGTGTAGAATACTCTTAGGACTCCTAGGAACCTATCTATAATACATAGTGTAGAATACTCTTAGAACTCCTAGGAACCTGTCTATAAAACATAGTGTAGAATACTCTTAGGGCTTCTAGGAACCTATCTATAAAACATAGTGTAGAATACTCTTAGGGCTCCTAGGAACCTATCTATAAAACATAGTGTAGAATACTCTTAGGACTCATAGGAACCTGTCTATAAAACATAGTGTAGAATACTCTTAGGACTCCTAGGAACCTGTCTATAAAACATAGTGTAGAATACTCTTAGGACTCCTAGGAACCTATCTATAAAATATAGTGTAGAATACTCTTAAGACTCCTAGGAACCTATCTATAATACATAGTGTAGAATACTCTTAGGGCTTCTAGGAACCTATCTATAAAACATAGTGTAGAGCACTCTTAGGGCTCCTAGGAACCTATTTATAAAACATAGTGTAGAATACTCTTAGGGCTACTAGGAACCTATCTATAAAACATAGTGTAGAATACTCTTAGGGCTTCTAGGAACCTTTCTATAAAACATAGTGTAGAATACTCTTAGGACTCCTAGGAACCTATCTGTAAAACATAGTGTAGAATACTCTTAGGACTCCTAGGAACCTGTCTATAAAACATAGTGTAGAATACTCTTAGGACTCCTAGGAACCTATCTATAATACATAGTGTAGAATACTCTTAGAACTCCTAGGAACCTGTCTATAAAACATAGTGTAGAATACTCTTAGGGCTTCTAGGAACCTATCTATAAAACATAGTGTAGAATACTCTTAGGGCTCCTAGGAACCTATCTATAAAACATAGTGTAGAATACTCTTAGGACTCATAGGAACCTGTCTATAAAACATAGTGTAGAATACTATTAGGACTCCTAGGAACCTGTCTATAAAACATAGTGTAGAATACTCTTAGGACTCCTAGGAACCTATCTATAATACATAGTGTAGAATACTCTTAGGACTCCTAGGAACCTGTCTATAAAACATAGTGTAGAATACTCTTAGGGCTTCTAGGAACCTATCTATAAAACATAGTGTAGAATACTCTTAGGGCTCCTAGGAACCTATCTATAAAACATAGTGTAGAATACTCTTAGGACTCATAGGAACCTATCTATAATACATAGTGTAGAATACTCTTAGGACTAATAGTAACATATCTATAAAACATAGTGTAGAATACTCTTAGGGCTCCTAGGAACCTATCTATGATACATAGTGTAGAATACTCTTAGGACTCCTAGGAACCTATCTATAAAACATAGTGTAGAATACTCTTAGGACTCCTAGGAACCTGTCTATAAAACATAGTGTAGAATACTCTTTGGACTCCTAGGAACCTATCTACAAAACATAGTGTAGTATACTCTTAAGACTCCTAGGAACCTATCTATAAAACATAGTGTAGAATACTCTTAGGGCTCCTAGGAACCTATCTACAAAACATAGTGTAGAATACTCTTAGGACTCCTAGGAACCTATCTATAAAATATAGTGTAGAATACTCTTAAGACTCCTAGGAACCTATCTATAATACATAGTGTAGAATACTCTTAGGGCTTCTAGGAACCTAACTATAAAACATAGTGTAGAATACTCTTAGGACTAATAGTAACCTATCTATAAAACATAGTGTAGAATACTCTTAGGACTCCTAGGAACCTATCTATAATACATAGTGTAGAATACTCTTAGGACTCCTAGGAACCTGTCTATAAAACATAGTGTAGAATACTCTTAGGGCTTCTAGGAACCTATCTATAAAACATAGTGTAGAATACTCTTAGGGCTCCTAGGAACCTATCTATAATACATAGTGTAGAATACTCTTAGGACTAATAGTAACATATCTATAAAACATAGTGTAGAATACTCTTAGGACTCATAGGAACCTATCGATAATACATAGTGTAGAATACTCTTAGGACTAATAGTAACATATCTATAAAACATAGTGTAGAATACTCTTAGGGCTCCTAGGAACCTATCTATAATACATAGTGTAGAATACTCTTAGGACTCCTAGGAACCTATCTATAAAACATAGTGTAGAATACTCTTAGGACTCCTAGGAACCTGTCTATAAAACATAGTGTAGAATACTCTTAGGACTCCTAGGAACCTATCTACAAAACATAGTGTAGTATACTCTTAAGACTCCTAGGAACCTATCTATAAAACATAGTGTAGAATACTCTTAGGGCTCCTAGGAACCTATCTACAAAACATAGTGTAGAATACTCTTAGGACTCCTAGGAACCTATCTATAAAATATAGTGTAGAATACTCTTAAGACTCCTAGGAACCTATCTATAATACATAGTGTAGAATACTCTTAGGGCTTCTAGGAACCTATCTATAAAACATAGTGTAGAATACTCTTAGGACTAATAGTAACCTATCTATAAAACATAGTGTAGAATACTCTTAGGACTCCTAGGAACCTATCTATAAAACATAGTGTAGAGCACTCTTAGGGCTCCTAGGAACCTATTTATAAAACATAGTGTAGAATACTCTTAGGGCTACTAGGAACCTATCTATAAAACATAGTGTAGAATACTCTTAGGGCTTCTAGGAACCTTTCTATAAAACATAGTGTAGAATACTCTTAGGACTCCTAGGAACCTATCTGTAAAACATAGTGTAGAATACTCTTAGGACTCCTAGGAACCTTTCTATAAAACATAGTGTAGAATACTCTTAGGACTCCTAGGAACCTATCTATAATACATAGTGTAGAATACTCTTAGAACTCCTAGGAACCTGTCTATAAAACATAGTGTAGAATACTCTTAGGGCTTCTAGGAACCTATCTATAATACATAGTGTAGAATACTCTTAGGACTCCTAGGAACCTATCTATAAAACATAGTGTAGAATACTCTTAGGACTCCTAGGAACCTGTCTATAAAACATAGTTTAGAATACTCTTAGGACTCCTAGGAACCAATCTACAAAACATAGTGTAGTATACTCTTAAGACTCCTAGGAATCTATCTATAAAACATAGTGTAGAATACTCTTAGGGCTCCTAGGAACCTATCTACAAAACATAGTGTAGAATACTCTTAGGACTCCTAGGAACCTATCTATAAAACATAGTGTAGAATACTCTAAAGACTCCTAGGAACCTATCTATAAAACATAGTGTAGAATACTCTTAGGGCTCCTAGGAACCTATCTACAAAACATAGTGTAGAATACTCTTAGGGCTTCTAGGAACCTATCTATAAAACATAGTGTAGAATACTCTTAGGACTAATAGTAACCTATCTATAAAACATAGTGTAGAATACTCTTAGGACTCTTAGGAACCTATGTATAAAACATAGTGTAGAGCACTCTTAGGGCTCCTAGGAACCTATCTATAAAACATAGTGTAGAATACTCTTAGGGCTACTAGGAACCTATCTATAAAACATAGTGTAGAATACTCTTAGGGCTTCTAGGAACCTTTCTATAAAACATAGTGTAGAATACTCTTAGGACTCCTAGGAACCTATCTGTAAAACATAGTGTAGAATACTCTTAGGACTCCTAGGAACCTATCTATAATACATAGTGTAGAATACTCTTAGGACTCCTAGGAACCTGTCTATAAAACATAGTGTAGAATACTCTTAGGAATCCAAGGAACCTATCTATAAAACATAGTGTAGAATACTCTTAGGACTCCTAGGAACCTATCTATAAACATAGTGTAGAATTATCTTAGGACTCCTAGGAACCTATCTATAAAACATAGTGTAGAATACTCTTAGGGCTCCTAGGAAGCTATCTATAAAACATAGTGTAGAATACTCTTAGGACTCCTAGGAACCTATCTATAAAATATAGTGTAGAATACTCTTAAGACTCCTAGGAACCTATCTATAATACATAGTGTAGAATACTCTTAGGGCTTCTAGGAACCTATCTATAAAACATAGTGTAGAATACTCTTAGGACTAATAGTAACCTATCTATAAAACATAGTGTAGAATACTCTTAGGACTCCTAGGAACCTATCTATAAAACATAGTGTAGAGCACTCTTAGGGCTCCTAGGAACCTTTTTATAAAACATAGTGTAGAATACTCTTAGGGCTACTAGGAACCTATCTATAAAACATAGTGTAGAATACTCTTAGGGCTTCTAGGAACCTTTCTATAAAACATAGTGTAGAATACTCTTAGGACTCCTAGGAACCTATCTGTAAAACATAGTGTAGAATACTCTTAGGACTCCTAGGAACCTGTCTATAAAACATAGTGTAGAATACTCTTAGGACTCCTAGGAACCTATCTATAATACATAGTGTAGAATAATCTTAGAACTCCTAGGAACCTGTCTATAAAACATAGTGTAGAATACTCTTAGGGCTTCTAGGAACCTATCTATAAAACATAGTGTAGAATACTCTTAGGGCTCCTAGGAACCTATCTATAAAACATAGTGTAGAATACTCTTAGGACTCATAGGAACCTGTCTATAAAACATAGTGTAGAATACTCTTAGGACTCCTAGGAACCTGTCTATAAAACATAGTGTAGAATACTCTTAGGACTCCTAGGAACCTGTCTATAAAATATAGTGTAGAATACTCTTAAGACTCCTAGGAACCTATCTATAATACATAGTGTAGAATACTCTTAGGGCTTCTAGGAACCTATCTATAAAACATAGTGTAGAGCACTCTTAGGGCTCCTAGGAACCTATTTATAAAACATAGTGTAGAATACTCTTAGGGCTACTAGGAACCTATCTATAAAACATAGTGTAGAATACTCTTAGGGCTTCTAGGAACCTTTCTATAAAACATAGTGTAGAATACTCTTAGGACTCCTAGGAACCTATCTGTAAAACATAGTGTAGAATACTCTTAGGACTCCTAGGAACCTGTCTATAAAACATAGTGTAGAATACTCTTAGGACTCCTAGGAACCTATCTATAATACATAGTGTAGAATACTCTTAGAACTCCTAGGAACCTGTCTATAAAACATAGTGTAGAATACTCTTAGGGCTTCTAGGAACCTATCTATAAAACATAGTGTAGAATACTCTTAGGGCTCCTAGGAACCTATCTATAAAACATAGTGTAGAATACTCTTAGGACTCATAGGAACCTGTCTATAAAACATAGTGTAGAATACTCTTAGGACTCCTAGGAACCTGTCTATAAAACATAGTGTAGAATACTCTTAGGACTCCTAGGAACCTATCTATAATACATAGTGTAGAATACTCTTAGGACTCCTAGGAACCTGTCTATAAAACATAGTGTAGAATACTCTTAGGGCTTCTAGGAACCTATCTATAAAACATAGTGTAGAATACTCTTAGGGCTCCTAGGAACCTATCTATAAAACATAGTGTAGAATACTCTTAGGACTCATAGGAACCTATCTATAATACATAGTGTAGAATACTCTTAGGACTAATAGTAACATATCTATAAAACATAGTGTAGAATACTCTTAGGGCTCCTAGGAACCTATCTATGATACATAGTGTAGAATACTCTTAGGACTCCTAGGAACCTATCTATAAAACATAGTGTAGAATACTCTTAGGACTCCTAGGAACCTGTCTATAAAACATAGTGTAGAATACTCTTTGGACTCCTAGGAACCTATCTACAAAACATAGTGTAGTATACTCTTAAGACTCCTAGGAACCTATCTATAAAACATAGTGTAGAATACTCTTAGGGCTCCTAGGAACCTATCTACAAAACATAGTGTAGAATACTCTTAGGACTCCTAGGAACCTATCTATAAAATATAGTGTAGAATACTCTTAAGACTCCTAGGAACCTATCTATAATACATAGTGTAGAATACTCTTAGGGCTTCTAGGAACCTAACTATAAAACATAGTGTAGAATACTCTTAGGACTAATAGTAACCTATCTATAAAACATAGTGTAGAATACTCTTAGGACTCCTAGGAACCTATCTATAAAACATAGTGTAGAGCACTCTTAGGGCTCCTAGGAACCTATTTATAAAACATAGTGTAGAATACTCTTAGGGCTACTAGGAACCTATCTATAAAACATAGTGTAGAATACTCTTAGAACTCCTAGGAACCTGTCTATAAAACATATTGTAGAATACTCTTAGGGCTTCTAGGAACCTATCTATAAAACATAGTGTAGAATACTCTTAGGGCTCCTAGGAACCTATCTATAAAACATAGTGTAGAATACTCTTAGGACTCATAGGAACCTATCTATAATACATAGTGTAGAATACTCTTAGGACTAATAGTAACATATCTATAAAACATAGTGTAGAATACTCTTAGGGCTCCTAGGAAACTATCTACAAAACATAGTGTAGAATACTCTTAGGACTCCTAGGAACCTATCTATAAAACATAGTGTAGAATAATCTTAAGACTCCTAGGAACCTATCTATAATACATAGTGTAGAATACTCTTAGGGCTTCTAGGAACCTATCTATAAAACATAGTGTAGAATACTCTTAGGACTAATAGTAACCTATCTATAAAACATAGTGTAGAATACTCTTAGGACTCTTAGGAACCTATGTATAAAACATAGTGTAGAGCACTCTTAGGGCTCCTAGGAACCTATCTATAAAACATAGTGTAGAATACTCTTAGGGCTACTAGGAACCTATCTATAAAACATAGTGTAGAATACTCTTAGGGCTTCTAGGAACCTTTCTATAAAACATAGTGTAGAATACTCTTAGGACTCCTAGGAACCTATCTGTAAAACATAGTGTAGAATACTCTTAGGACTCCTAGGAACCTATCTATAATACATAGTGTAGAATACTCTTAGGACTCCTAGGAACCTGTCTATAAAACATAGTGTAGAATACTCTTAGGAATCCTAGGAACCTATCTATAAAACATAGTGTAGAATACTCTTAGGACTCCTAGGAACCTATCTATAAACATAGTGTAGAATTATCTTAGGACTCCTAGGAACCTATCTATAAAACATAGTGTAGAACACTCTTAGGGCTCCTAGGAACCTATCTATAATACATAGTGTAGAATACTCTTAGGGCTCCTAGGAACCTATCTATAAAACATAGTGTAGAACACTCTAAGGGCTCCTAGGAACCTATCTATAATACATAGTGTAGAATACTCTTAGGACTCCTAGGAACCTATCTATAAAACATAGTGTAGAATACTCTTAGGACTAATAGTAACCTATCTATAAAACATAGTGTAGAATACTCTTAGGACTCCTAGGAACCTATCTATAAAACATAGTGTAGAACACTCTTAGGGCTCCTAGGAACCTATCTATAATACATAGTGTAGAATACTCTTAGGGCTCCTAGGAACCTATCTATAAAACAAAGTGTAGAACACTCTTAGGGCTCCTAGGAACCTATCTATAATACATAGTGTAGAATACTCTTAGGGCTTCTAGGAACCTATCTATAAAACATAGTGTAGAATACTCTTAGGACTAATAGTAACCTATCTATAAAACATAGTGTAGAATACTCTTAGGACTCCTAGGAACCTATGTATAAAACATAGTGTAGAGCACTCTTAGGGCTCCTAGGAACCTATCTATAAAACATAGTGTAGAATACTCTTAGGACTCATAGGAACCTATCTATAATACATAGTGTAGAATACTCTTAGGACTAATAGTAACATATCTATAAAACATAGTGTAGAATACTCTTAGGGCTCCTAGGAACCTATCTATAATACATAGTGTAGAATACTCTTAGGACTCTTAGGAACCTGTCTATAAAACATAGTGTAGAATACTCTTAGGGCTCCTAGGAACCTATCTACAAAACATAGTGTAGAATACTCTTAAGACTCCTAGGAACCTATCTATAAAACATAGTGTAGAATACTCTTAGGGCTCCTAGGAACCTATGTACAAAACATAGTGTAGAATACTCTTAGGACTCCTAGGAACCTATCTATAAAATATAGTGTAGAATACTCTTAAGACTCCTAGGAACCTATCTATAATACATAGTGTAGAATACTCTTAGGGCTTCTAGGAACCTATCTATAAAACATAGTGTAGAATACTCTTAGGACTCATAGGAACCTATCTATAATACATAGTGTAGAATACTCTTAGGACTAATAGTAACCTATCTATAAAACATAGTGTAGAATACTCTTAGGACTCCTAGGAACCTATCTATAAAACATAGTGTAGAGCACTCTTAGGGCTCCTAGGAACCTATTTATAAAACATAGTGTAGAATACTCTTAGGGCTACTAGGAACCTATCTATAAAACATAGTGTAGAATACTCTTAGGGCTCCTAGGAACCTATGTATAAAACATAGTGTAGAGCACTCTTAGGGCTCCTAGGAACCTATCTATAAAACATAGTGTAGAATACTCTTAGGACTCATAGGAACCTATCTATAATACATAGTGTAGAATACTCTTAGGACTAATAGTAACATATCTATAAAACATAGTGTAGAATACTCTTAGGGCTCCTAGGAACCTATCTATAATACATAGTGTAGAATACTCTTAGGACTCTTAGGAACCTGTCTATAAAACATAGTGTAGAATACTCTTAGGGCTCCTAGGAACCTATCTACAAAACATAGTGTAGAATACTCTTAGGGCTTCTAGGAACCTATCTATAAAACATAGTGTAGAATACTCTTAGGGCTCCTAGGAACCTATCTATAAAACATAGTGTAGAATACTCTTAGGACTCATAGGAACCTATCTATAATACATAGTGTAGAATACTCTTAGGACTAATAGTAACATATCTATAAAACATAGTGTAGAATACTCTTAGGGCTCCTAGGAAACTATCTACAAAACATAGTGTAGAATACTCTTAGGACTCCTAGGAACCTATCTATAAAACATAGTGTAGAATACTCTTAAGACTCCTAGGAACCTATCTATAATACATAGTGTAGAATACTCTTAGGGCTTCTAGGAACCTATCTATAAAACATAGTGTAGAATACTCTTAGGACTAATAGTAACCTATCTATAAAACATAGTGTAGAATACTCTTAGGACTCTTAGGAACCTATGTATAAAACATAGTGTAGAGCACTCTTAGGGCTCCTAGGAACCTATCTATAAAACATAGTGTAGAATACTCTTAGGGCTACTAGGAACCTATCTATAAAACATAGTGTAGAATACTCTTAGGGCTTCTAGGAACCTTTCTATAAAACATAGTGTAGAATACTCTTAGGACTCCTAGGAACCTATCTGTAAAACATAGTGTAGAATACTCTTAGGACTCCTAGGAACCTATCTATAATACATAGTGTAGAATACTCTTAGGACTCCTAGGAACCTGTCTATAAAACATAGTGTAGAATACTCTTAGGAATCCTAGGAACCTATCTATAAAACATAGTGTAGAATACTCTTAGGACTCCTAGGAACCTATCTATAAACATAGTGTAGAATTATCTTAGGACTCCTAGGAACCTATCTATAAAACATAGTGTAGAACACTCTTAGGGCTCCTAGGAACCTATCTATAATACATAGTGTAGAATACTCTTAGGGCTCCTAGGAACCTATCTATAAAACATAGTGTAGAACACTCTAAGGGCTCCTAGGAACCTATCTATAATACATAGTGTAGAATACTCTTAGGACTCCTAGGAACCTATCTATAAAACATAGTGTAGAATACTCTTAGGACTAATAGTAACCTATCTATAAAACATAGTGTAGAATACTCTTAGGACTCCTAGGAACCTATCTATAAAACATAGTGTAGAACACTCTTAGGGCTCCTAGGAACCTATCTATAATACATAGTGTAGAATACTCTTAGGGCTCCTAGGAACCTATCTATAAAACATAGTGTAGAACACTCTTAGGGCTCCTAGGAACCTATCTATAATACATAGTGTAGAATACTCTTAGGGCTTCTAGGAACCTATCTATAAAACATAGTGTAGAATACTCTTAGGACTAATAGTAACCTATCTATAAAACATAGTGTAGAATACTCTTAGGACTCCTAGGAACCTATGTATAAAACATAGTGTAGAGCACTCTTAGGGCTCCTAGGAACCTATCTATAAAACATAGTGTAGAATACTCTTAGGACTCATAGGAACCTATCTATAATACATAGTGTAGAATACTCTTAGGACTAATAGTAACATATCTATAAAACATAGTGTAGAATACTCTTAGGGCTCCTAGGAACCTATCTATAATACATAGTGTAGAATACTCTTAGGACTCTTAGGAACCTGTCTATAAAACATAGTGTAGAATACTCTTAGGGCTCCTAGGAACCTATCTACAAAACATAGTGTAGAATACTCTTAAGACTCCTAGGAACCTATCTATAAAACATAGTGTAGAATACTCTTAGGGCTCCTAGGAACCTATGTACAAAACATAGTGTAGAATACTCTTAGGACTCCTAGGAACCTATCTATAAAATATAGTGTAGAATACTCTTAAGACTCCTAGGAACCTATCTATAATACATAGTGTAGAATACTCTTAGGGCTTCTAGGAACCTATCTATAAAACATAGTGTAGAATACTCTTAGGACTCATAGGAACCTATCTATAATACATAGTGTAGAATACTCTTAGGACTAATAGTAACCTATCTATAAAACATAGTGTAGAATACTCTTAGGACTCCTAGGAACCTATCTATAAAACATAGTGTAGAGCACTCTTAGGGCTCCTAGGAACCTATTTATAAAACATAGTGTAGAATACTCTTAGGGCTACTAGGAACCTATCTATAAAACATAGTGTAGAATACTCTTAGAACTCCTAGGAACCTGTCTATAAAACATAGTGTAGAATACTCTTAGGGCTTCTAGGAACCTATCTATAAAACATAGTGTAGAATACTCTTAGGGCTCCTAGGAACCTATCTATAAAACATAGTGTAGAATACTCTTAGGACTCATAGGAACCTATCTATAATACATAGTGTAGAATACTCTTAGGACTAATAGTAACATATCTATAAAACATAGTGTAGAATACTCTTAGGGCTCCTAGGAACCTATGTATAAAACATAGTGTAGAGCACTCTTAGGGCTCCTAGGAACCTATCTATAAAACATAGTGTAGAATACTCTTAGGACTAATAGTAACCTATCTATAAAACATAGTGTAGAATACTCTTAGGACTCCTAGGAACCTATCTATGATACATAGTGTAGAATACTCTTAGGACTCCTAGGAACCTATCTATAAAACATAGTGTAGAATACTCTTAGGACTCCTAGGAACCTGTCTATAAAACATAGTGTAGAATACTCTTTGGACTCCTAGGAACCTGTCTATACAACATAGTGTAGAATACTCTTAGGACTGCTAGGAACCTATCTATAAAATATAGTGTAGAATACTCTTAAGACTCCTAGGAACCTATCTATAATACATAGTGTAGAATACTCTTAGGGCTTCTAGGAACCTAACTATAAAACATAGTGTAGAATACTCTTAGGACTAATAGTAACCTATCTATAAAACATAGTGTAGAATACTCTTAGGACTCCTAGGAACCTATCTATAAAACATAGTGTAGAGCACTCTTAGGGCTCCTAGGAACCTATTTATAAAACATAGTGTAGAATACTCTTAGGGCTACTAGGAACCTATCTATAAAACATAGTGTAGAATACTCTTAGAACTCCTAGGAACCTGTCTATAAAACATAGTGTAGAATACTCTTAGGGCTTCTAGGAACCTATCTATAAAACATAGTGTAGAATACTCTTAGGGCTCCTAGGAACCTATCTATAAAACATAGTGTAGAATACTCTTAGGACTCATAGGAACCTATCTATAATACATAGTGTAGAATACTCTTAGGACTAATAGTAACATATCTATAAAACATAGTGTAGAATACTCTTAGGGCTCCTAGGAAACTATCTACAAAACATAGTGTAGAATACTCTTAGGACTCCTAGGAACCTATCTATAAAACATAGTGTAGAATACTCTTAAGACTCCTAGGAACCTATCTATAATACATAGTGTAGAATACTCTTAGGGCTTCTAGGAACCTATCTATAAAACATAGTGTAGAATACTCTTAGGACTAATAGTAACCTATCTATAAAACATAGTGTAGAATACTCTTAGGACTCTTAGGAACCTATGTATAAAACATAGTGTAGAGCACTCTTAGGGCTCCTAGGAACCTATCTATAAAACATAGTGTAGAATACTCTTAGGGCTACTAGGAACCTATCTATAAAACATAGTGTAGAATACTCTTAGGGCTTCTAGGAACCTTTCTATAAAACATAGTGTAGAATACTCTTAGGACTCCTAGGAACCTATCTGTAAAACATAGTGTAGAATACTCTTAGGACTCCTAGGAACCTATCTATAATACATAGTGTAGAATACTCTTAGGACTCCTAGGAACCTGTCTATAAAACATAGTGTAGAATACTCTTAGGAATCCTAGGAACCTATCTATAAAACATAGTGTAGAATACTCTTAGGACTCCTAGGAACCTATCTATAAACATAGTGTAGAATTATCTTAGGACTCCTAGGAACCTATCTATAAAACATAGTGTAGAACACTCTTAGGGCTCCTAGGAACCTATCTATAAAACATAGTGTAGAACACTCTAAGGGCTCCTAGGAACCTATCTATAATACATAGTGTAGAATACTCTTAGGACTCCTAGGAACCTATCTATAAAACATAGTGTAGAATACTCTTAGGACTAATAGTAACCTATCTATAAAACATAGTGTAGAATACTCTTAGGACTCCTAGGAACCTATCTATAAAACATAGTGTAGAACACTCTTAGGGCTCCTAGGAACCTATCTATAATACATAGTGTAGAATACTCTTAGGGCTCCTAGGAACCTATCTATAAAACATAGTGTAGAACACTCTTAGGGCTCCTAGGAACCTATCTATAATACATAGTGTAGAATACTCTTAGGGCTTCTAGGAACCTATCTATAAAACATAGTGTAGAATACTCTTAGGACTAATAGTAACCTATCTATAAAACATAGTGTAGAATACTCTTAGGACTCCTAGGAACCTATGTATAAAACATAGTGTAGAGCACTCTTAGGGCTCCTAGGAACCTATCTATAAAACATAGTGTAGAATACTCTTAGGACTCATAGGAACCTATCTATAATACATAGTGTAGAATACTCTTAGGACTAATAGTAACATATCTATAAAACATAGTGTAGAATACTCTTAGGGCTCCTAGGAACCTATCTATAATACATAGTGTAGAATACTCTTAGGACTCTTAGGAACCTGTCTATAAAACATAGTGTAGAATACTCTTAGGGCTCCTAGGAACCTATCTACAAAACATAGTGTAGAATACTCTTAAGACTCCTAGGAACCTATCTATAAAACATAGTGTAGAATACTCTTAGGGCTCCTAGGAACCTATGTACAAAACATAGTGTAGAATACTCTTAGGACTCCTAGGAACCTATCTATAAAATATAGTGTAGAATACTCTTAAGACTCCTAGGAACCTATCTATAATACATAGTGTAGAATACTCTTAGGGCTTCTAGGAACCTATCTATAAAACATAGTGTAGAATACTCTTAGGACTCATAGGAACCTATCTATAATACATAGTGTAGAATACTCTTAGGACTAATAGTAACCTATCTATAAAACATAGTGTAGAATACTCTTAGGACTCCTAGGAACCTATCTATAAAACATAGTGTAGAGCACTCTTAGGGCTCCTAGGAACCTATTTATAAAACATAGTGTAGAATACTCTTAGGGCTACTAGGAACCTATCTATAAAACATAGTGTAGAATACTCTTAGAACTCCTAGGAACCTGTCTATAAAACATAGTGTAGAATACTCTTAGGGCTTCTAGGAACCTATCTATAAAACATAGTGTAGAATACTCTTAGGGCTCCTAGGAACCTATCTATAAAACATAGTGTAGAATACTCTTAGGACTCATAGGAACCTATCTATAATACATAGTGTAGAATACTCTTAGGACTAATAGTAACATATCTATAAAACATAGTGTAGAATACTCTTAGGGCTCCTAGGAACCTATGTATAAAACATAGTGTAGAGCACTCTTAGGGCTCCTAGGAACCTATCTATAAAACATAGTGTAGAATACTCTTAGGACTCATAGGAACCTATCTATAATACATAGTGTAGAATACTCTTAGGACTAATAGTAACATATCTATAAAACATAGTGTAGAATACTCTTAGGGCTCCTAGGAACCTATCTATAATACATAGTGTAGAATACTCTTAGGACTCTTAGGAACCTGTCTATAAAACATAGTGTAGAATACTCTTAGGGCTCCTAGGAACCTATCTACAAAACATAGTGTAGAATACTCTTAAGACTCCTAGGAACCTATCTATAAAACATAGTGTAGAATACTCTTAGGGCTCCTAGGAACCTATGTACAAAACATAGTGTAGAATACTCTTAGGACTCCTAGGAACCTATCTATAAAATATAGTGTAGAATACTCTTAAGACTCCTAGGAACCTATCTATAATACATAGTGTAGAATACTCTTAGGGCTTCTAGGAACCTATCTATAAAACATAGTGTAGAATACTCTTAGGACTCATAGGAACCTATCTATAATACATAGTGTAGAATACTCTTAGGACTAATAGTAACCTATCTATAAAACATAGTGTAGAATACTCTTAGGACTCCTAGGAACCTATCTATAAAACATAGTGTAAAGCACTCTTAGGGCTCCTAGGAACCTATTTATAAAACATAGTGTAGAATACTCTTAGGGCTACTAGGAACCTATCTATAAAACATAGTGTAGAATACTCTTAAGAACTCCTAGGAACCTGTCTATAAAACATAGTGTAGAATACTCTTAGGGCTTCTAGGAACCTATCTATAAAACATAGTGTAGAATACTCTTAGGGCTCCTAGGAACCTATCTATAAAACATAGTGTAGAATACTCTTAGGACTCATAGGAACCTATCTATAATACATAGTGTAGAATACTCTTAGGACTAATAGTAACATATCTATAAAACATAGTGTAGAATACTCTTAGGGCTCCTAGGAAACTATCTACAAAACATAGTGTAGAATACTCTTAGGACTCCTAGGAACCTATCTAAGAAACATAGTGTAGAATACTCTTAAGACTCCTAGGAACCTATCTATAATACATAGTGTAGAATACTCTTAGGGCTTCTAGGAACCTATCTATAAAACATAGTGTAGAATACTCTTAGGACTAATAGTAACCTATCTATAAAACATAGTGTAGAATACTCTTAGGACTCTTAGGAACCTATGTATAAAACATAGTGTAGAGCACTCTTAGGGCTCCTAGGAACCTATCTATAAAACATAGTGTAGAATACTCTTAGGGCTACTAGGAACCTATCTATAAAACATAGTGTAGAATACTCTTAGGGCTTCTAGGAACCTTTCTATAAAACATAGTGTAGAATACTCTTAGGACTCCTAGGAACCTATCTGTAAAACATAGTGTAGAATACTCTTAGGACTCCTAGGAACCTATCTATAATACATAGTGTAGAATACTCTTAGGACTCCTAGGAACCTGTCTATAAAACATAGTGTAGAATACTCTTAGGAATCCTAGGAACCTATCTATAAAACATAGTGTAGAATACTCTTAGGACTCCTAGGAACCTATCTATAAACATAGTGTAGAATTATCTTAGGACTCCTAGGAACCTATCTATAAAACATAGTGTAGAACACTCTTAGGGCTCCTAGGAACCTATCTATAATACATAGTGTAGAATACTCTTAGGGCTCCTAGGAACCTATCTATAAAACATAGTGTAGAACACTCTAAGGGCTCCTAGGAACCTATCTATAATACATAGTGTAGAATACTCTTAGGACTCCTAGGAACCTATCTATAAAACATAGTGTAGAATACTCTTAGGACTAATAGTAACCTATCTATAAAACATAGTGTAGAATACTCTTAGGACTCCTAGGAACCTATCTATAAAACATAGTGTAGAACACTCTTAGGGCTCCTAGGAACCTATCTATAATACATAGTGTAGAATACTCTTAGGGCTCCTAGGAACCTATCTATAAAACATAGTGTAGACCACTCTTAGGGCTCCTAGGAACCTATCTATAATACATAGTGTAGAATACTCTTAGGGCTTCTAGGAACCTATCTATAAAACATAGTGTAGAATACTCTTAGGACTAATAGTAACCTATCTATAAAACATAGTGTAGAATACTCTTAGGACTCCTAGGAACCTATGTATAAAACATAGTGTAGAGCACTCTTAGGGCTCCTAGGAACCTATCTATAAAACATAGTGTAGAATACTCTTAGGACTCATAGGAACCTATCTATAATACATAGTGTAGAATACTCTTAGGACTAATAGTAACATATCTATAAAACATAGTGTAGAATACTCTTAGGGCTCCTAGGAACCTATCTATAATACATAGTGTAGAATACTCTTAGGACTCTTAGGAACCTGTCTATAAAACATAGTGTAGAATACTCTTAGGGCTCCTAGGAACCTATCTACAAAACATAGTGTAGAATACTCTTAAGACTCCTAGGAACCTATCTATAAAACATAGTGTAGAATACTCTTAGGGCTCCTAGGAACCTATGTACAAAACATAGTGTAGAATACTCTTAGGACTCCTAGGAACCTATCTATAATACATAGTGTAGAATACTCTTAGGGCTTCTAGGAACCTATCTATAAAACATAGTGTAGAATACTCTTAGGACTCATAGGAACCTATCTATAATACATAGTGTAGAATACTCTTAGGACTAATAGTAACCTATCTATAAAACATAGTGTAGAATACTCTTAGGACTCCTAGGAACCTATCTATAAAACATAGTGTAGAGCACTCTTAGGGCTCCTAGGAACCTATTTATAAAACATAGTGTAGAATACTCTTAGGGCTACTAGGAACCTATCTATAAAACATAGTGTAGAATACTCTTAGAACTCCTAGGAACCTGTCTATAAAACATAGTGTAGAATACTCTTAGGGCTTCTAGGAACCTATCTATAAAACATAGTGTAGAATACTCTTAGGGCTCCTAGGAACCTATCTATAAAACATAGTGTAGAATACTCTTAGGACTCATAGGAACCTATCTATAATACATAGTGTAGAATACTCTTAGGACTAATAGTAACATATCTATAAAACATAGTGTAGAATACTCTTAGGGCTCCTAGGAACCTATCTATAAAACATAGTGTAGAATACTCTTAGGACTAATAGTAACCTATCTATAAAACATAGTGTAGAATACTCTTAGGACTCCTAGGAACCTATCTATGATACATAGTGTAGAATACTCTTAGGACTCCTAGGAACCTATCTATAAAACATAGTGTAGAATACTCTTAGGACTCCTAGGAACCTGTCTATAAAACATAGTGTAGAATACTCTTTGGACTCCTAGGAACCTATCTACAAAACATAGTGTAGTATACTCTTAAGACTCCTAGGAACCTATCTATAAAACATAGTGTAGAATACTCTTAGGGCTCCTAGGAACCTATCTACAAAACATAGTGTAGAATACTCTTAGGACTCCTAGGAACCTATCTATAAAATATAGTGTAGAATACTCTTAAGACTCCTAGGAACCTATCTATAATACATAGTGTAGAATACTCTTAGGGCTTCTAGGAACCTAACTATAAAACATAGTGTAGAATACTCTTAGGACTAATAGTAACCTATCTATAAAACATAGTGTAGAATACTCTTAGGACTCCTAGGAACCTATCTATAAAACATAGTGTAGAGCACTCTTAGGGCTCCTAGGAACCTATTTATAAAACATAGTGTAGAATACTCTTAGGGCTACTAGGAACCTATCTATAAAACATAGTGTAGAATACTCTTAGAACTCCTAGGAACCTGTCTATAAAACATAGTGTAGAATACTCTTAGGGCTTCTAGGAACCTATCTATAAAACATAGTGTAGAATACTCTTAGGGCTCCTAGGAACCTATCTATAAAACATAGTGTAGAATACTCTTAGGACTCATAGGAACCTATCTATAATACATAGTGTAGAATACTCTTAGGACTAATAGTAACATATCTATAAAACATAGTGTAGAATACTCTTAGGGCTCCTAGGAAACTATCTACAAAACATAGTGTAGAATACTCTTAGGACTCCTAGGAACCTATCTATAAAACATAGTGTAGAATACTCTTAAGACTCCTAGGAACCTATCTATAATACATAGTGTAGAATACTCTTAGGGCTTCTAGGAACCTATCTATAAAACATAGTGTAGAATACTCTTAGGACTAATAGTAACCTATCTATAAAACATAGTGTAGAATACTCTTAGGACTCTTAGGAACCTATGTATAAAACATAGTGTAGAGCACTCTTAGGGCTCCTAGGAACCTATCTATAAAACATAGTGTAGAATACTCTTAGGGCTACTAGGAACCTATCTATAAAACATAGTGTAGAATACTCTTAGGGCTTCTAGGAACCTTTCTATAAAACATAGTGTAGAATACTCTTAGGACTCCTAGGAACCTATCTGTAAAACATAGTGTAGAATACTCTTAGGACTCCTAGGAACCTATCTATAATACATAGTGTAGAATACTCTTAGGACTCCTAGGAACCTGTCTATAAAACATAGTGTAGAATACTCTTAGGAATCCTAGGAACCTATCTATAAAACATAGTGTAGAATACTCTTAGGACTCCTAGGAACCTATCTATAAACATAGTGTAGAATTATCTTAGGACTCCTAGGAACCTATCTATAAAACATAGTGTAGAACACTCTTAGGGCTCCTAGGAACCTATCTATAATACATAGTGTAGAATACTCTTAGGGCTCCTAGGAACCTATCTATAAAACATAGTGTAGAACACTCTAAGGGCTCCTAGGAACCTATCTATAATACATAGTGTAGAATACTCTTAGGACTCCTAGGAACCTATCTATAAAACATAGTGTAGAATACTCTTAGGACTAATAGTAACCTATCTATAAAACATAGTGTAGAATACTCTTAGGACTCCTAGGAACCTATCTATAAAACATAGTGTAGAACACTCTTAGGGCTCCTAGGAACCTATCTATAATACATAGTGTAGAATACTCTTAGGGCTCCTAGGAACCTATCTATAAAACATAGTGTAGAACACTCTTAGGGCTCCTAGGAACCTATCTATAATACATAGTGTAGAATACTCTTAGGGCTTCTAGGAACCTATCTATAAAACATAGTGTAGAATACTCTTAGGACTAATAGTAACCTATCTATAAAACATAGTGTAGAATACTCTTAGGACTCCTAGGAACCTATGTATAAAACATAGTGTAGAGCACTCTTAGGGCTCCTAGGAACCTATCTATAAAACATAGTGTAGAATACTCTTAGGACTCATAGGAACCTATCTATAATACATAGTGTAGAATACTCTTAGGACTAATAGTAACATATCTATAAAACATAGTGTAGAATACTCTTAGGGCTCCTAGGAACCTATCTATAATACATAGTGTAGAATACTCTTAGGACTCTTAGGAACCTGTCTATAAAACATAGTGTAGAATACTCTTAGGGCTCCTAGGAACCTATCTACAAAACATAGTGTAGAATACTCTTAAGACTCCTAGGAACCTATCTATAAAACATAGTGTAGAATACTCTTAGGGCTCCTAGGAACCTATGTACAAAACATAGTGTAGAATACTCTTAGGACTCCTAGGAACCTATCTATAAAATATAGTGTAGAATACTCTTAAGACTCCTAGGAACCTATCTATAATACATAGTGTAGAATACTCTTAGGGCTTCTAGGAACCTATCTATAAAACATAGTGTAGAATACTCTTAGGACTCATAGGAACCTATCTATAATACATAGTGTAGAATACTCTTAGGACTAATAGTAACCTATCTATAAAACATAGTGTAGAATACTCTTAGGACTCCTAGGAACCTATCTATAAAACATAGTGTAGAGCACTCTTAGGGCTCCTAGGAACCTATTTATAAAACATAGTGTAGAATACTCTTAGGGCTACTAGGAACCTATCTATAAAACATAGTGTAGAATACTCTTAGAACTCCTAGGAACCTGTCTATAAAACATAGTGTAGAATACTCTTAGGGCTTCTAGGAACCTATCTATAAAACATAGTGTAGAATACTCTTAGGGCTCCTAGGAACCTATCTATAAAACATAGTGTAGAATACTCTTAGGACTCATAGGAACCTATCTATAATACATAGTGTAGAATACTCTTAGGACTAATAGTAACATATCTATAAAACATAGTGTAGAATACTCTTAGGGCTCCTAGGAACCTATCTATAAAACATAGTGTAGAATACTCTTAGGACTCATAGGAACCTATCTATAATACATAGTGTAGAATACTCTTAGGACTAATAGTAACATATCTATAAAACATAGTGTAGAATACTCTTAGGGCTCCTAGGAACCTATCTATAATACATAGTGTAGAATACTCTTAGGACTCTTAGGAACCTGTCTATAAAACATAGTGTAGAATACTCTTAGGGCTCCTAGGAACCTATCTACAAAACATAGTGTAGAATACTCTTAAGACTCCTAGGAACCTATCTATAAAACATAGTGTAGAATACTCTTAGGGCTCCTAGGAACCTATGTACAAAACATAGTGTAGAATACTCTTAGGACTCCTAGGAACCTATCTATAAAATATAGTGTAGAATACTCTTAAGACTCCTAGGAACCTATCTATAATACATAGTGTAGAATACTCTTAGGGCTTCTAGGAACCTATCTATAAAACATAGTGTAGAATACTCTTAGGACTCATAGGAACCTATCTATAATACATAGTGTAGAATACTCTTAGGACTAATAGTAACCTATCTATAAAACATAGTGTAGAATACTCTTAGGACTCCTAGGAACCTATCTATAAAACATAGTGTAGAGCACTCTTAGGGCTCCTAGGAACCTATTTATAAAACATAGTGTAGAATACTCTTAGGGCTACTAGGAACCTATCTATAAAACATAGCGTAGAATACTCTTAGAACTCCTAGGAACCTGTCTATAAAACATAGTGTAGAATACTCTTAGGGCTTCTAGGAACCTATCTATAAAACATAGTGTAGAATACTCTTAGGGCTCCTAGGAACCTATCTATAAAACATAGTGTAGAATACTCTTAGGACTCATAGGAACCTATCTATAATACATAGTGTAGAATACTCTTAGGACTAATAGTAACATATCTATAAAACATAGTGTAGAATACTCTTAGGGCTCCTAGGAAACTATCTACAAAACATAGTGTAGAATACTCTTAGGACTCCTAGGAACCTATCTATAAAACATAGTGTAGAATACTCTTAAGACTCCTAGGAACCTATCTATAATACATAGTGTAGAATACTCTTAGGGCTTCTAGGAACCTATCTATAAAACATAGTGTAGAATACTCTTAGGACTAATAGTAACCTATCTATAAAACATAGTGTAGAATACTCTTAGGACTCTTAGGAACCTATGTATAAAACATAGTGTAGAGCACTCTTAGGGCTCCTAGGAACCTATCTATAAAACATAGTGTAGAATACTCTTAGGGCTACTAGGAACCTATCTATAAAACATAGTGTAGAATACTCTTAGGGCTTCTAGGAACCTTTCTATAAAACATAGTGTAGAATACTCTTAGGACTCCTAGGAACCTATCTGTAAAACATAGTGTAGAATACTCTTAGGACTCCTAGGAACCTATCTATAATACATAGTGTAGAATACTCTTAGGACTCCTAGGAACCTGTCTATAAAACATAGTGTAGAATACTCTTAGGAATCCTAGGAACCTATCTATAAAACATAGTGTAGAATACTCTTAGGACTCCTAGGAACCTATCTATAAACATAGTGTAGAATTATCTTAGGACTCCTAGGAACCTATCTATAAAACATAGTGTAGAACACTCTTAGGGCTCCTAGGAACCTATCTATAATACATAGTGTAGAATACTCTTAGGGCTCCTAGGAACCTATCTATAAAACATAGTGTAGAACACTCTAAGGGCTCCTAGGAACCTATCTATAATACATAGTGTAGAATACTCTTAGGACTCCTAGGAACCTATCTATAAAACATAGTGTAGAATACTCTTAGGACTAATAGTAACCTATCTATAAAACATAGTGTAGAATACTCTTAGGACTCCTAGGAACCTATCTATAAAACATAGTGTAGAACACTCTTAGGGCTCCTAGGAACCTATCTATAATACATAGTGTAGAATACTCTTAGGGCTCCTAGGAACCTATCTATAAAACATAGTGTAGAACACTCTTAGGGCTCCTAGGAACCTATCTATAATACATAGTGTAGAATACTCTTAGGGCTTCTAGGAACCTATCTATAAAACATAGTGTAGAATACTCTTAGGACTAATAGTAACCTATCTATAAAACATAGTGTAGAATACTCTTAGGACTCCTAGGAACCTATGTATAAAACATAGTGTAGAGCACTCTTAGGGCTCCTAGGAACCTATCTATAAAACATAGTGTAGAATACTCTTAGGACTCATAGGAACCTATCTATAATACATAGTGTAGAATACTCTTAGGACTAATAGTAACATATCTATAAAACATAGTGTAGAATACTCTTAGGGCTCCTAGGAACCTATCTATAATACATAGTGTAGAATACTCTTAGGACTCTTAGGAACCTGTCTATAAAACATAGTGTAGAATACTCTTAGGGCTCCTAGGAACCTATCTACAAAACATAGTGTAGAATACTCTTAAGACTCCTAGGAACCTATCTATAAAACATAGTGTAGAATACTCTTAGGGCTCCTAGGAACCTATGTACAAAACATAGTGTAGAATACTCTTAGGACTCCTAGGAACCTATCTATAAAATATAGTGTAGAATACGCTTAAGACTCCTAGGAACCTATCTATAATACATAGTGTAGAATACTCTTAGGGCTTCTAGGAACCTATCTATAAAACATAGTGTAGAATACTCTTAGGACTAATAGTAACCTATCTATAAAACATAGTGTAGAATACTCTTAGGACTCCTAGGAACCTATCTATAAAACATAGTGTAGAGCACTCTTAGGGCTCCTAGGAACCTATTTATAAAACATAGTGTAGAATACTCTTAGGGCTACTAGGAACCTATCTATAATACATAGTGTAGAATACTCTTAGGGCTTCTAGGAACCTTTCTATAAAACATAGTGTAGAATACTCTTAGGACTCCTAGGAACCTATCTGTAAAACATAGTGTAGAATACTCTTAGGACTCCTAGGAACCTGTCTATAAAACATAGTGTAGAATACTCTTAGGACTCCTAGGAACCTATCTATAATACATAGTGTAGAATACTCTTAGGACTCCTAGGAACCTGTCTATAAAACATAGTGTAGAATACTCTTAGGGCTTCTAGGAACCTATCTATAAAACATAGTGTAGAATACTCTTAGGGCTCCTAGGAACCTATCTATAAAACATAGTGTAGAATACTCTTAGGACTCATAGGAACCTATCTATAATACATAGTGTAGAATACTCTTAGGACTAATAGTAACATATCTATAAAACATAGTGTAGAATACTCTTAGGGCTCCTAGGAACCTATCTATAATACATAGTGTAGAATACTCTTAGGACTCCTAGGAACCTGTCTATAAAACATAGTGTAGAATACTCTTAGGGCTTCTAGGAACCTATCTATAAAACATAGTGTAGAATACTCTTAGGGCTTCTAGGAACCTATCTATAAAACATAGTGTAGAATACTCTTAGGACTCATAGGAACCTATCTATAATACATAGTGTAGAATACTCTTAGGACTAATAGTAACATATCTATAAAACATAGTGTAGAATACTCTTAGGGCTCCTAGGAACCTATGTATAAAACATAGTGTAGAGCACTCTTAGGGCTCCTAGGAACCTATCTATAAAACATAGTGTAGAATACTCTTAGGACTCATAGGAACCTATCTATAATACATAGTGTAGAATACTCTTAGGACTAATAGTAACATATCTATAAAACATAGTGTAGAATACTCTTAGGGCTCCTAGGAACCTATCTATAATACATAGTGTAGAATACTCTTAGGACTCTTAGGAACCTGTCTATAAAACATAGTGTAGAATACTCTTAGGGCTCCTAGGAACCTATCTACAAAACATAGTGTAGAATACTCTTAAGACTCCTAGGAACCTATCTATAAAACATAGTGTAGAATACTCTTAGGGCTCCTAGGAACCTATGTACAAAACATAGTGTAGAATACTCTTAGGACTCCTAGGAACCTATCTATAAAATATAGTGTAGAATACTCTTAAGACTCCTAGGAACCTATCTATAATACATAGTGTAGAATACTCTTAGGGCTTCTAGGAACCTATCTATAAAACATAGTGTAGAATACTCTTAGGACTCATAGGAACCTATCTATAATACATAGTGTAGAATACTCTTAGGACTAATAGTAACCTATCTATAAAACATAGTGTAGAATACTCTTAGGACTCCTAGGAACCTATCTATAAAACATAGTGTAGAGCACTCTTAGGGCTCCTAGGAACCTATTTATAAAACATAGTGTAGAATACTCTTAGGGCTACTAGGAACCTATCTATAAAACATAGTGTAGAATACTCTTAGAACTCCTAGGAACCTGTCTATAAAACATAGTGTAGAATACTCTTAGGGCTTCTAGGAACCTATCTATAAAACATAGTGTAGAATACTCTTAGGGCTCCTAGGAACCTATCTATAAAACATAGTGTAGAATACTCTTAGGACTCATAGGAACCTATCTATAATACATAGTGTAGAATACTCTTAGGACTAATAGTAACATATCTATAAAACATAGTGTAGAATACTCTTAGGGCTCCTAGGAAACTATCTACAAAACATAGTGTAGAATACTCTTAGGACTCCTAGGAACCTATCTATAAAACATAGTGTAGAATACTCTTAAGACTCCTAGGAACCTATCTATAATACATAGTGTAGAATACTCTTAGGGCTTCTAGGAACCTATCTATAAAACATAGTGTAGAATACTCTTAGGACTAATAGTAACCTATCTATAAAACATAGTGTAGAATACTCTTAGGACTCTTAGGAACCTATGTATAAAACATAGTGTAGAGCACTCTTAGGGCTCCTAGGAACCTATCTATAAAACATAGTGTAGAATACTCTTAGGGCTACTAGGAACCTATCTATAAAACATAGTGTAGAATACTCTTAGGGCTTCTAGGAACCTTTCTATAAAACATAGTGTAGAATACTCTTAGGACTCCTAGGAACCTATCTGTAAAACATAGTGTAGAATACTCTTAGGACTCCTAGGAACCTATCTATAATACATAGTGTAGAATACTCTTAGGACTCCTAGGAACCTGTCTATAAAACATAGTGTAGAATACTCTTAGGAATCCTAGGAACCTATCTATAAAACATAGTGTAGAATACTCTTAGGACTCCTAGGAACCTATCTATAAACATAGTGTAGAATTATCTTAGGACTCCTAGGAACCTATCTATAAAACATAGTGTAGAACACTCTTAGGGCTCCTAGGAACCTATCTATAATACATAGTGTAGAATACTCTTAGGGCTCCTAGGAACCTATCTATAAAACATAGTGTAGAACACTCTAAGGGCTCCTAGGAACCTATCTATAATACATAGTGTAGAATACTCTTAGGACTCCTAGGAACCTATCTATAAAACATAGTGTAGAATACTCTTAGGACTAATAGTAACCTATCTATAAAACATAGTGTAGAATACTCTTAGGACTCCTAGGAACCTATCTATAAAACATAGTGTAGAACACTCTTAGGGCTCCTAGGAACCTATCTATAATACATAGTGTAGAATACTCTTAGGGCTCCTAGGAACCTATCTATAAAACATAGTGTAGAACACTCTTAGGGTTCCTAGGAACCTATCTATAATACATAGTGTAGAATACTCTTAGGGCTTCTAGGAACCTATCTATAAAACATAGTGTAGAATACTCTTAGGACTAATAGTAACCTATCTATAAAACATAGTGTAGAATACTCTTAGGACTCCTAGGAACCTATGTATAAAACATAGTGTAGAGCACTCTTAGGGCTCCTAGGAACCTATCTATAAAACATAGTGTAGAATACTCTTAGGACTCATAGGAACCTATCTATAATACATAGTGTAGAATACTCTTAGGACTAATAGTAACATATCTATAAAACATAGTGTAGAATACTCTTAGGGCTCCTAGGAACCTATCTATAATACATAGTGTAGAATACTCTTAGGACTCTTAGGAACCTGTCTATAAAACATAGTGTAGAATACTCTTAGGGCTCCTAGGAACCTATCTACAAAACATAGTGTAGAATACTCTTAAGACTCCTAGGAACCTATCTATAAAACATAGTGTAGAATACTCTTAGGGCTCCTAGGAACCTATGTACAAAACATAGTGTAGAATACTCTTAGGACTCCTAGGAACCTATCTATAAAATATAGTGTAGAATACGCTTAAGACTCCTAGGAACCTATCTATAATACATAGTGTAGAATACTCTTAGGGCTTCTAGGAACCTATCTATAAAACATAGTGTAGAATACTCTTAGGACTAATAGTAACCTATCTATAAAACATAGTGTAGAATACTCTTAGGACTCCTAGGAACCTATCTATAAAACATAGTGTAGAGCACTCTTAGGGCTCCTAGGAACCTATTTATAAAACATAGTGTAGAATACTCTTAGGGCTACTAGGAACCTATCTATAAAACATAGTGTAGAATACTCTTAGGGCTTCTAGGAACCTTTCTATAAAACATAGTGTAGAATACTCTTAGGACTCCTAGGAACCTATCTGTAAAACATAGTGTAGAATACTCTTAGGACTCCTAGGAACCTGTCTATAAAACATAGTGTAGAATACTCTTAGGACTCCTAGGAACCTATCTATAATACATAGTGTAGAATACTCTTAGGACTCCTAGGAACCTGTCTATAAAACATAGTGTAGAATACTCTTAGGGCTTCTAGGAACCTATCTATAAAACATAGTGTAGAATACTCTTAGGGCTCCTAGGAACCTATCTATAAAACATAGTGTAGAATACTCTTAGGACTCATAGGAACCTATCTATAATACATAGTGTAGAATACTCTTAGGACTAATAGTAACATATCTATAAAACATAGTGTAGAATACTCTTAGGGCTCCTAGGAACCTATCTATAATACATAGTGTAGAATACTCTTAGGACTCCTAGGAACCTGTCTATAAAACATAGTGTAGAATACTCTTAGGGCTTCTAGGAACCTATCTATAAAACATAGTGTAGAATACTCTTAGGGCTCCTAGGAACCTATCTATAAAACATAGTGTAGAATACTCTTAGGACTCATAGGAACCTATCTATAATACATAGTGTAGAATACTCTTAGGACTAATAGTAACATATCTATAAAACATAGTGTAGAATACTCTTAGGGCTCCTAGGAACCTATCTATAATACATAGTGTAGAATACTCTTAGGACTCCTAGGAACCTATCTATAAAACATAGTGTAGAACACTCTTAGGGTTCCTAGGAACCTATCTATAATACATAGTGTAGAATACTCTTAGGGCTTCTAGGAACCTATCTATAAAACATAGTGTAGAATACTCTTAGGACTAATAGTAACCTATCTATAAAACATAGTGTAGAATACTCTTAGGACTCCTAGGAACCTATGTATAAAACATAGTGTAGAGCACTCTTAGGGCTCCTAGGAACCTATCTATAAAACATAGTGTAGAATACTCTTAGGACTCATAGGAACCTATCTATAATACATAGTGTAGAATACTCTTAGGACTAATAGTAACATATCTATAAAACATAGTGTAGAATACTCTTAGGGCTCCTAGGAACCTATCTATAATACATAGTGTAGAATACTCTTAGGACTCTTAGGAACCTGTCTATAAAACATAGTGTAGAATACTCTTAGGGCTCCTAGGAACCTATCTACAAAACATAGTGTAGAATACTCTTAAGACTCCTAGGAACCTATCTATAAAACATAGTGTAGAATACTCTTAGGGCTCCTAGGAACCTATGTACAAAACATAGTGTAGAATACTCTTAGGACTCCTAGGAACCTATCTATAAAATATAGTGTAGAATACGCTTAAGACTCCTAGGAACCTATCTATAATACATAGTGTAGAATACTCTTAGGGCTTCTAGGAACCTATCTATAAAACATAGTGTAGAATACTCTTAGGACTAATAGTAACCTATCTATAAAACATAGTGTAGAATACTCTTAGGACTCCTAGGAACCTATCTATAAAACATAGTGTAGAGCACTCTTAGGGCTCCTAGGAACCTATTTATAAAACATAGTGTAGAATACTCTTAGGGCTACTAGGAACCTATCTATAAAACATAGTGTAGAATACTCTTAGGGCTTCTAGGAACCTTTCTATAAAACATAGTGTAGAATACTCTTAGGACTCCTAGGAACCTATCTGTAAAACATAGTGTAGAATACTCTTAGGACTCCTAGGAACCTGTCTATAAAACATAGTGTAGAATACTCTTAGCACTCCTAGGAACCTATCTATAATACATAGTGTAGAATACTCTTAGGACTCCTAGGAACCTGTCTATAAAACATAGTGTAGAATACTCTTAGGGCTTCTAGGAACCTATCTATAAAACATAGTGTAGAATACTCTTAGGGCTCCTAGGAACCTATCTATAAAACATAGTGTAGAATACTCTTAGGACTCATAGGAACCTATCTATAATACATAGTGTAGAATACTCTTAGGACTAATAGTAACATATCTATAAAACATAGTGTAGAATACTCTTAGGGCTCCTAGGAACCTATCTATAAAACATAGTGTAGAATACTCTTAGGGCTCCTAGGAACCTATCTATAATACATAGTGTAGAATACTCTTAGGACTAATAGTAACATATCTATAAAACATAGTGTAGAATACTCTTAGGACTCATAGGAACCTATCTATAATACATAGTGTAGAATACTCTTAGGACTAATAGTAACATATCTATAAAACATAGTGTAGAATACTCTTAGGACTCATAGGAACCTATCTATAATACATAGTGTAGAATACTCTTAGGACTAATAGTAACATATCTATAAAACATAGTGTAGAATACTCTTAGGGCTCCTAGGAACCTATCTATAATACATAGTGTAGAATACTCTTAGGACTCTTAGGAACCTGTCTATAAAACATAGTGTAGAATACTCTTAGGGCTCCTAGGAACCTATCTACAAAACATAGTGTAGAATACTCTTAAGACTCCTAGGAACCTATCTATAAAACATAGTGTAGAATACTCTTAGGGCTCCTAGGAACCTATGTACAAAACATAGTGTAGAATACTCTTAGGACTCCTAGGAACCTATCTATAAAATATAGTGTAGAATACTCTTAAGACTCCTAGGAACCTATCTATAATACATAGTGTAGAATACTCTTAGGGCTTCTAGGAACCTATCTATAAAACATAGTGTAGAATACTCTTAGGACTCATAGGAACCTATCTATAATACATAGTGTAGAATACTCTTAGGACTAATAGTAACCTATCTATAAAACATAGTGTAGAATACTCTTAGGACTCCTAGGAACCTATCTATAAAACATAGTGTAGAGCACTCTTAGGGCTCCTAGGAACCTATTTATAAAACATAGTGTAGAATACTCTTAGGGCTACTAGGAACCTATCTATAAAACATAGTGTAGAATACTCTTAGAACTCCTAGGAACCTGTCTATAAAACATAGTGTAGAATACTCTTAGGGCTTCTAGGAACCTATCTATAAAACATAGTGTAGAATACTCTTAGGGCTCCTAGGAACCTATCTATAAAACATAGTGTAGAATACTCTTAGGACTCATAGGAACCTATCTATAATACATAGTGTAGAATACTCTTAGGACTAATAGTAACATATCTATAAAACATAGTGTAGAATACTCTTAGGGCTCCTAGGAACCTATCTATAAAACATAGTGTAGAATACTCTTAGGACTCATAGGAACCTATCTATAATACATAGTGTAGAATACTCTTAGGACTAATAGTAACATATCTATAAAACATAGTGTAGAATACTCTTAGGGCTCCTAGGAACCTATCTATAATACATAGTGTAGAATACTCTTAGGACTCTTAGGAACCTGTCTATAAAACATAGTGTAGAATACTCTTAGGGCTCCTAGGAACCTATCTACAAAACATAGTGTAGAATACTCTTAAGACTCCTAGGAACCTATCTATAAAACATAGTGTAGAATACTCTTAGGGCTCCTAGGAACCTATGTACAAAACATAGTGTAGAATACTCTTAGGACTCCTAGGAACCTATCTATAAAATATAGTGTAGAATACTCTTAAGACTCCTAGGAACCTATCTATAATACATAGTGTAGAATACTCTTAGGGCTTCTAGGAACCTATCTATAAAACATAGTGTAGAATACTCTTAGGACTCATAGGAACCTATCTATAATACATAGTGTAGAATACTCTTAGGACTAATAGTAACCTATCTATAAAACATAGTGTAGAATACTCTTAGGACTCCTAGGAACCTATCTATAAAACATAGTGTAGAGCACTCTTAGGGCTCCTAGGAACCTATTTATAAAACATAGTGTAGAATACTCTTAGGGCTACTAGGAACCTATCTATAAAACATAGCGTAGAATACTCTTAGAACTCCTAGGAACCTGTCTATAAAACATAGTGTAGAATACTCTTAGGGCTTCTAGGAACCTATCTATAAAACATAGTGTAGAATACTCTTAGGGCTCCTAGGAACCTATCTATAAAACATAGTGTAGAATACTCTTAGGACTCATAGGAACCTATCTATAATACATAGTGTAGAATACTCTTAGGACTAATAGTAACATATCTATAAAACATAGTGTAGAATACTCTTAGGGCTCCTAGGAAACTATCTACAAAACATAGTGTAGAATACTCTTAGGACTCCTAGGAACCTATCTATAAAACATAGTGTAGAATACTCTTAAGACTCCTAGGAACCTATCTATAATACATAGTGTAGAATACTCTTAGGGCTTCTAGGAACCTATCTATAAAACATAGTGTAGAATACTCTTAGGACTAATAGTAACCTATCTATAAAACATAGTGTAGAATACTCTTAGGACTCTTAGGAACCTATGTATAAAACATAGTGTAGAGCACTCTTAGGGCTCCTAGGAACCTATCTATAAAACATAGTGTAGAATACTCTTAGGGCTACTAGGAACCTATCTATAAAACATAGTGTAGAATACTCTTAGGGCTTCTAGGAACCTTTCTATAAAACATAGTGTAGAATACTCTTAGGACTCCTAGGAACCTATCTGTAAAACATAGTGTAGAATACTCTTAGGACTCCTAGGAACCTATCTATAATACATAGTGTAGAATACTCTTAGGACTCCTAGGAACCTGTCTATAAAACATAGTGTAGAATACTCTTAGGAATCCTAGGAACCTATCTATAAAACATAGTGTAGAATACTCTTAGGACTCCTAGGAACCTATCTATAAACATAGTGTAGAATTATCTTAGGACTCCTAGGAACCTATCTATAAAACATAGTGTAGAACACTCTTAGGGCTCCTAGGAACCTATCTATAATACATAGTGTAGAATACTCTTAGGGCTCCTAGGAACCTATCTATAAAACATAGTGTAGAACACTCTAAGGGCTCCTAGGAACCTATCTATAATACATAGTGTAGAATACTCTTAGGACTCCTAGGAACCTATCTATAAAACATAGTGTAGAATACTCTTAGGACTAATAGTAACCTATCTATAAAACATAGTGTAGAATACTCTTAGGACTCCTAGGAACCTATCTATAAAACATAGTGTAGAACACTCTTAGGGCTCCTAGGAACCTATCTATAATACATAGTGTAGAATACTCTTAGGGCTCCTAGGAACCTATCTATAAAACATAGTGTAGAACACTCTTAGGGCTCCTAGGAACCTATCTATAATACATAGTGTAGAATACTCTTAGGGCTTCTAGGAACCTATCTATAAAACATAGTGTAGAATACTCTTAGGACTAATAGTAACCTATCTATAAAACATAGTGTAGAATACTCTTAGGACTCCTAGGAACCTATGTATAAAACATAGTGTAGAGCACTCTTAGGGCTCCTAGGAACCTATCTATAAAACATAGTGTAGAATACTCTTAGGACTCATAGGAACCTATCTATAATACATAGTGTAGAATACTCTTAGGACTAATAGTAACATATCTATAAAACATAGTGTAGAATACTCTTAGGGCTCCTAGGAACCTATCTATAATACATAGTGTAGAATACTCTTAGGACTCTTAGGAACCTGTCTATAAAACATAGTGTAGAATACTCTTAGGGCTCCTAGGAACCTATCTACAAAACATAGTGTAGAATACTCTTAAGACTCCTAGGAACCTATCTATAAAACATAGTGTAGAATACTCTTAGGGCTCCTAGGAACCTATGTACAAAACATAGTGTAGAATACTCTTAGGACTCCTAGGAACCTATCTATAAAATATAGTGTAGAATACGCTTAAGACTCCTAGGAACCTATCTATAATACATAGTGTAGAATACTCTTAGGGCTTCTAGGAACCTATCTATAAAACATAGTGTAGAATACTCTTAGGACTAATAGTAACCTATCTATAAAACATAGTGTAGAATACTCTTAGGACTCCTAGGAACCTATCTATAAAACATAGTGTAGAGCACTCTTAGGGCTCCTAGGAACCTATTTATAAAACATAGTGTAGAATACTCTTAGGGCTACTAGGAACCTATCTATAATACATAGTGTAGAATACTCTTAGGGCTTCTAGGAACCTTTCTATAAAACATAGTGTAGAATACTCTTAGGACTCCTAGGAACCTATCTGTAAAACATAGTGTAGAATACTCTTAGGACTCCTAGGAACCTGTCTATAAAACATAGTGTAGAATACTCTTAGGACTCCTAGGAACCTATCTATAATACATAGTGTAGAATACTCTTAGGACTCCTAGGAACCTGTCTATAAAACATAGTGTAGAATACTCTTAGGGCTTCTAGGAACCTATCTATAAAACATAGTGTAGAATACTCTTAGGGCTCCTAGGAACCTATCTATAAAACATAGTGTAGAATACTCTTAGGACTCATAGGAACCTATCTATAATACATAGTGTAGAATACTCTTAGGACTAATAGTAACATATCTATAAAACATAGTGTAGAATACTCTTAGGGCTCCTAGGAACCTATCTATAATACATAGTGTAGAATACTCTTAGGACTCCTAGGAACCTGTCTATAAAACATAGTGTAGAATACTCTTAGGGCTTCTAGGAACCTATCTATAAAACATAGTGTAGAATACTCTTAGGGCTTCTAGGAACCTATCTATAAAACATAGTGTAGAATACTCTTAGGACTCATAGGAACCTATCTATAATACATAGTGTAGAATACTCTTAGGACTAATAGTAACATATCTATAAAACATAGTGTAGAATACTCTTAGGGCTCCTAGGAACCTATGTATAAAACATAGTGTAGAGCACTCTTAGGGCTCCTAGGAACCTATCTATAAAACATAGTGTAGAATACTCTTAGGACTCATAGGAACCTATCTATAATACATAGTGTAGAATACTCTTAGGACTAATAGTAACATATCTATAAAACATAGTGTAGAATACTCTTAGGGCTCCTAGGAACCTATCTATAATACATAGTGTAGAATACTCTTAGGACTCTTAGGAACCTGTCTATAAAACATAGTGTAGAATACTCTTAGGGCTCCTAGGAACCTATCTACAAAACATAGTGTAGAATACTCTTAAGACTCCTAGGAACCTATCTATAAAACATAGTGTAGAATACTCTTAGGGCTCCTAGGAACCTATGTACAAAACATAGTGTAGAATACTCTTAGGACTCCTAGGAACCTATCTATAAAATATAGTGTAGAATACTCTTAAGACTCCTAGGAACCTATCTATAATACATAGTGTAGAATACTCTTAGGGCTTCTAGGAACCTATCTATAAAACATAGTGTAGAATACTCTTAGGACTCATAGGAACCTATCTATAATACATAGTGTAGAATACTCTTAGGACTAATAGTAACCTATCTATAAAACATAGTGTAGAATACTCTTAGGACTCCTAGGAACCTATCTATAAAACATAGTGTAGAGCACTCTTAGGGCTCCTAGGAACCTATTTATAAAACATAGTGTAGAATACTCTTAGGGCTACTAGGAACCTATCTATAAAACATAGTGTAGAATACTCTTAGAACTCCTAGGAACCTGTCTATAAAACATAGTGTAGAATACTCTTAGGGCTTCTAGGAACCTATCTATAAAACATAGTGTAGAATACTCTTAGGGCTCCTAGGAACCTATCTATAAAACATAGTGTAGAATACTCTTAGGACTCATAGGAACCTATCTATAATACATAGTGTAGAATACTCTTAGGACTAATAGTAACATATCTATAAAACATAGTGTAGAATACTCTTAGGGCTCCTAGGAAACTATCTACAAAACATAGTGTAGAATACTCTTAGGACTCCTAGGAACCTATCTATAAAACATAGTGTAGAATACTCTTAAGACTCCTAGGAACCTATCTATAATACATAGTGTAGAATACTCTTAGGGCTTCTAGGAACCTATCTATAAAACATAGTGTAGAATACTCTTAGGACTAATAGTAACCTATCTATAAAACATAGTGTAGAATACTCTTAGGACTCTTAGGAACCTATGTATAAAACATAGTGTAGAGCACTCTTAGGGCTCCTAGGAACCTATCTATAAAACATAGTGTAGAATACTCTTAGGGCTACTAGGAACCTATCTATAAAACATAGTGTAGAATACTCTTAGGGCTTCTAGGAACCTTTCTATAAAACATAGTGTAGAATACTCTTAGGACTCCTAGGAACCTATCTGTAAAACATAGTGTAGAATACTCTTAGGACTCCTAGGAACCTATCTATAATACATAGTGTAGAATACTCTTAGGACTCCTAGGAACCTGTCTATAAAACATAGTGTAGAATACTCTTAGGAATCCTAGGAACCTATCTATAAAACATAGTGTAGAATACTCTTAGGACTCCTAGGAACCTATCTATAAACATAGTGTAGAATTATCTTAGGACTCCTAGGAACCTATCTATAAAACATAGTGTAGAACACTCTTAGGGCTCCTAGGAACCTATCTATAATACATAGTGTAGAATACTCTTAGGGCTCCTAGGAACCTATCTATAAAACATAGTGTAGAACACTCTAAGGGCTCCTAGGAACCTATCTATAATACATAGTGTAGAATACTCTTAGGACTCCTAGGAACCTATCTATAAAACATAGTGTAGAATACTCTTAGGACTAATAGTAACCTATCTATAAAACATAGTGTAGAATACTCTTAGGACTCCTAGGAACCTATCTATAAAACATAGTGTAGAACACTCTTAGGGCTCCTAGGAACCTATCTATAATACATAGTGTAGAATACTCTTAGGGCTCCTAGGAACCTATCTATAAAACATAGTGTAGAACACTCTTAGGGTTCCTAGGAACCTATCTATAATACATAGTGTAGAATACTCTTAGGGCTTCTAGGAACCTATCTATAAAACATAGTGTAGAATACTCTTAGGACTAATAGTAACCTATCTATAAAACATAGTGTAGAATACTCTTAGGACTCCTAGGAACCTATGTATAAAACATAGTGTAGAGCACTCTTAGGGCTCCTAGGAACCTATCTATAAAACATAGTGTAGAATACTCTTAGGACTCATAGGAACCTATCTATAATACATAGTGTAGAATACTCTTAGGACTAATAGTAACATATCTATAAAACATAGTGTAGAATACTCTTAGGGCTCCTAGGAACCTATCTATAATACATAGTGTAGAATACTCTTAGGACTCTTAGGAACCTGTCTATAAAACATAGTGTAGAATACTCTTAGGGCTCCTAGGAACCTATCTACAAAACATAGTGTAGAATACTCTTAAGACTCCTAGGAACCTATCTATAAAACATAGTGTAGAATACTCTTAGGGCTCCTAGGAACCTATGTACAAAACATAGTGTAGAATACTCTTAGGACTCCTAGGAACCTATCTATAAAATATAGTGTAGAATACGCTTAAGACTCCTAGGAACCTATCTATAATACATAGTGTAGAATACTCTTAGGGCTTCTAGGAACCTATCTATAAAACATAGTGTAGAATACTCTTAGGACTAATAGTAACCTATCTATAAAACATAGTGTAGAATACTCTTAGGACTCCTAGGAACCTATCTATAAAACATAGTGTAGAGCACTCTTAGGGCTCCTAGGAACCTATTTATAAAACATAGTGTAGAATACTCTTAGGGCTACTAGGAACCTATCTATAAAACATAGTGTAGAATACTCTTAGGGCTTCTAGGAACCTTTCTATAAAACATAGTGTAGAATACTCTTAGGACTCCTAGGAACCTATCTGTAAAACATAGTGTAGAATACTCTTAGGACTCCTAGGAACCTGTCTATAAAACATAGTGTAGAATACTCTTAGGACTCCTAGGAACCTATCTATAATACATAGTGTAGAATACTCTTAGGACTCCTAGGAACCTGTCTATAAAACATAGTGTAGAATACTCTTAGGGCTTCTAGGAACCTATCTATAAAACATAGTGTAGAATACTCTTAGGGCTCCTAGGAACCTATCTATAAAACATAGTGTAGAATACTCTTAGGACTCATAGGAACCTATCTATAATACATAGTGTAGAATACTCTTAGGACTAATAGTAACATATCTATAAAACATAGTGTAGAATACTCTTAGGGCTCCTAGGAACCTATCTATAATACATAGTGTAGAATACTCTTAGGACTCCTAGGAACCTGTCTATAAAACATAGTGTAGAATACTCTTAGGGCTTCTAGGAACCTATCTATAAAACATAGTGTAGAATACTCTTAGGGCTCCTAGGAACCTATCTATAAAACATAGTGTAGAATACTCTTAGGACTCATAGGAACCTATCTATAATACATAGTGTAGAATACTCTTAGGACTAATAGTAACATATCTATAAAACATAGTGTAGAATACTCTTAGGGCTCCTAGGAACCTATCTATAATACATAGTGTAGAATACTCTTAGGACTCCTAGGAACCTATCTATAAAACATAGTGTAGAACACTCTTAGGGTTCCTAGGAACCTATCTATAATACATAGTGTAGAATACTCTTAGGGCTTCTAGGAACCTATCTATAAAACATAGTGTAGAATACTCTTAGGACTAATAGTAACCTATCTATAAAACATAGTGTAGAATACTCTTAGGACTCCTAGGAACCTATGTATAAAACATAGTGTAGAGCACTCTTAGGGCTCCTAGGAACCTATCTATAAAACATAGTGTAGAATACTCTTAGGACTCATAGGAACCTATCTATAATACATAGTGTAGAATACTCTTAGGACTAATAGTAACATATCTATAAAACATAGTGTAGAATACTCTTAGGGCTCCTAGGAACCTATCTATAATACATAGTGTAGAATACTCTTAGGACTCTTAGGAACCTGTCTATAAAACATAGTGTAGAATACTCTTAGGGCTCCTAGGAACCTATCTACAAAACATAGTGTAGAATACTCTTAAGACTCCTAGGAACCTATCTATAAAACATAGTGTAGAATACTCTTAGGGCTCCTAGGAACCTATGTACAAAACATAGTGTAGAATACTCTTAGGACTCCTAGGAACCTATCTATAAAATATAGTGTAGAATACGCTTAAGACTCCTAGGAACCTATCTATAATACATAGTGTAGAATACTCTTAGGGCTTCTAGGAACCTATCTATAAAACATAGTGTAGAATACTCTTAGGACTAATAGTAACCTATCTATAAAACATAGTGTAGAATACTCTTAGGACTCCTAGGAACCTATCTATAAAACATAGTGTAGAGCACTCTTAGGGCTCCTAGGAACCTATTTATAAAACATAGTGTAGAATACTCTTAGGGCTACTAGGAACCTATCTATAAAACATAGTGTAGAATACTCTTAGGGCTTCTAGGAACCTTTCTATAAAACATAGTGTAGAATACTCTTAGGACTCCTAGGAACCTATCTGTAAAACATAGTGTAGAATACTCTTAGGACTCCTAGGAACCTGTCTATAAAACATAGTGTAGAATACTCTTAGCACTCCTAGGAACCTATCTATAATACATAGTGTAGAATACTCTTAGGACTCCTAGGAACCTGTCTATAAAACATAGTGTAGAATACTCTTAGGGCTTCTAGGAACCTATCTATAAAACATAGTGTAGAATACTCTTAGGGCTCCTAGGAACCTATCTATAAAACATAGTGTAGAATACTCTTAGGACTCATAGGAACCTATCTATAATACATAGTGTAGAATACTCTTAGGACTAATAGTAACATATCTATAAAACATAGTGTAGAATACTCTTAGGGCTCCTAGGAACCTATCTATAAAACATAGTGTAGAATACTCTTAGGGCTCCTAGGAACCTATCTATAATACATAGTGTAGAATACTCTTAGGACTAATAGTAACATATCTATAAAACATAGTGTAGAATACTCTTAGGACTCATAGGAACCTATCTATAATACATAGTGTAGAATACTCTTAGGACTAATAGTAACATATCTATAAAACATAGTGTAGAATACTCTTAGGACTCATAGGAACCTATCTATAATACATAGTGTAGAATACTCTTAGGACTAATAGTAACATATCTATAAAACATAGTGTAGAATACTCTTAGGGCTCCGAGGAACCTATCTATAATACATAGTGTAGAATACTCTTAGGACTCCTAGGAACCTATCTATAAAACATAGTGTAGAATACTCTTAAGACTCCTAGGAACCTATCTATAATACATAGTGTAGAATACTCTTAGGGCTTCTAGGAACCTATCTATAAAACATAGTGTAGAATACTCTTAGGACTAATAGTAACCTATCTATAAAACATAGTGTAGAATACTCTTAGGACTCCTAGGAACCTATCTATAAAACATAGTGTAGAGCACTCTTAGGGCTCCTAGGAACCTATTTATAAAACATAGTGTAGAATACTCTTAGGGCTACTAGGAACCTATCTATAAAACATAGTGTAGAATACTTTTAGGGCTTCTAGGAACCTTTCTATAAAACATAGTGTAGAATACTCTTAGGACTCCTAGGAACCTATCTGTAAAACATAGTGTAGAATACTCTTAGGACTCCTAGGAACCTTTCTATAAAACATAGTGTAGAATACTCTTAGGACTCCTAGGAACCTATCTATAATACATAGTGTAGAATACTCTTAGAACTCCTAGGAACCTGTCTATAAAACATAGTGTAGAATACTCTTAGGGCTTCTAGGAACCTATCTATAAAACATAGTGTAGAATACTCTTAGGGCTCCTAGGAACCTATCTATAAAACATAGTGTAGAATACTCTTAGGACTCATAGGAACCTATCTATAATACATAGTGTAGAATACTCTTAGGACTAATAGTAACATATCTATAAAACATAGTGTAGAATACTCTTAGGGCTCCTAGGAACCTATCTATAATACATAGTGTAGAATACTCTTAGGACTCCTAGGAACCTATCTATAAAACATAGTGTAGAATACTCTTAGGACTCCTAGGAACCTGTCTATAAAACATAGTTTAGAATACTCTTAGGACTCCTAGGAACCAATCTACAAAACATAGTGTAGTATACTCTTAAGACTCCTAGGAACCTATCTATAAAACATAGTGTAGAATACTCTTAGGGCTCCTAGGAACCTATCTACAAAACATAGTGTAGAATACTCTTAGGACTCCTAGGAACCTATCTATAAAACATAGTGTAGAATACTCTAAAGACTCCTAGGAACCTATCTATAAAACATAGTGTAGAATACTCTTAGGGCTCCTAGGAACCTATCTACAAAACATAGTGTAGAATACTCTTAGGGCTTCTAGGAACCTATCTATAAAACATAGTGTAGAATACTCTTAGGACTAATAGTAACCTATCTATAAAACATAGTGTAGAATACTCTTAGGACTCTTAGGAACCTATGTATAAAACATAGTGTAGAGCACTCTTAGGGCTCCTAGGAACCTATCTATAAAACATAGTGTAGAATACTCTTAGGGCTACTAGGAACCTATCTATAAAACATAGTGTAGAATACTCTTAGGGCTTCTAGGAACCTTTCTATAAAACATAGTGTAGAATACTCTTAGGACTCCTAGGAACCTATCTGTAAAACATAGTGTAGAATACTCTTAGGACTCCTAGGAACCTATCTATAATACATAGTGTAGAATACTCTTAGGACTCCTAGGAACCTGTCTATAAAACATAGTGTAGAATACTCTTAGGAATCCAAGGAACCTATCTATAAAACATAGTGTAGAATACTCTTAGGACTCCTAGGAACCTATCTATAAACATAGTGTAGAATTATCTTAGGACTCCTAGGAACCTATCTATAATACATAGTGTAGAATACTCTTAGGGCTTCTAGGAACCTATCTATAAAACATAGTGTAGAATACTCTTAGGACTAATAGTAACCTATCTATAAAACATAGTGTAGAATACTCTTAGGACTCCTAGGAACCTATCTTTAAAACATAGTGTAGAGCACTCTTAGGGCTCCTAGGAACCTTTTTATAAAACATAGTGTAGAATACTCTTAGGGCTACTAGGAACCTATCTATAAAACATAGTGTAGAATACTCTTAGGGCTTCTAGGAACCTTTCTATAAAACATAGTGTAGAATACTCTTAGGACTCCTAGGAACCTATCTGTAAAACATAGTGTAGAATACTCTTAGGACTCCTAGGAACCTGTCTATAAAACATAGTGTAGAATACTCTTAGGACTCCTAGGAACCTATCTATAATACATAGTGTAGAATACTCTTAGAACTCCTAGGAACCTGTCTATAAAACATAGTGTAGAATACTCTTAGGGCTTCTAGGAACCTATCTATAAAACATAGTGTAGAATACTCTTAGGGCTCCTAGGAACCTATCTATAAAACATAGTGTAGAATACTCTTAGGACTCATAGGAACCTGTCTATAAAACATAGTGTAGAATACTCTTAGGACTCCTAGGAACCTGTCTATAAAACATAGTGTAGAATACTCTTAGGACTCCTAGGAACCTATCTATAAAATATAGTGTAGAATACTCTTAAGACTCCTAGGAACCTATCTATAATACATAGTGTAGAATACTCTTAGGGCTTCTAGGAACCTATCTATAAAACATAGTGTAGAGCACTCTTAGGGCTCCTAGGAACCTATTTATAAAACATAGTGTAGAATACTCTTAGGGCTACTAGGAACCTATCTATAAAACATAGTGTAGAATTCTCTTAGGGCTTCTAGGAACCTTTCTATAAAACATAGTGTAGAATACTCTTAGGACTCCTAGGAACCTATCTGTAAAACATAGTGTAGAATACTCTTAGGACTCCTAGGAACCTGTCTATAAAACATAGTGTAGAATACTCTTAGGACTCCTAGGAACCTATCTATAATACATAGTGTAGAATACTCTTAGAACTCCTAGGAACCTGTCTATAAAACATAGTGTAGAATACTCTTAGGGCTTCTAGGAACCTATCTATAAAACATAGTGTAGAATACTCTTAGGGCTCCTAGGAACCTATCTATAAAACATAGTGTAGAATACTCTTAGGACTCATAGGAACCTGTCTATAAAACATAGTGTAGAATACTCTTAGGACTCCTAGGAACCTGTCTATAAAACATAGTGTAGAATACTCTTAGGACTCCTAGGAACCTATCTATAATACATAGTGTAGAATACTCTTAGGACTCCTAGGAACCTGTCTATAAAACATAGTGTAGAATACTCTTAGGGCTTCTAGGAACCTATCTATAAAACATAGTGTAGAATACTCTTAGGGCTCCTAGGAACCTATCTATAAAACATAGTGTAGAATACTCTTAGGACTCATAGGAACCTATCTATAATACGTAGTGTAGAATACTCTTAGGACTAATAGTAACATATCTATAAAACATAGTGTAGAATACTCTTAGGGCTCCTAGGAACCTATCTATGATACATAGTGTAGAATACTCTTAGGACTCCTAGGAACCTATCTATAAAACATAGTGTAGAATACTCTTAGGACTCCTAGGAACCTGTCTATAAAACATAGTGTAGAATACTCTTTGGACTCCTAGGAACCTATCTACAAAACATAGTGTAGTATACTCTTAAGACTCCTAGGAACCTATCTATAAAACATAGTGTAGAATACTCTTAGGGCTCCTAGGAACCTATCTACAAAACATAGTGTAGAATACTCTTAGGACTCCTAGGAACCTATCTATAAAATATAGTGTAGAATACTCTTAAGACTCCTAGGAACCTATCTATAATACATAGTGTAGAATACTCTTAGGGCTTCTAGGAACCTAACTATAAAACATAGTGTAGAATACTCTTAGGACTAATAGTAACCTATCTAGAAAACATAGTGTAGAATACTCTTAGGACTCCTAGGAACCTATCTATAATACATAGTGTAGAATACTCTTAGGACTCCTAGGAACCTGTCTATAAAACATAGTGTAGAATACTCTTAGGGCTTCTAGGAACCTATCTATAAAACATAGTGTAGAATACTCTTAGGGCTCCTAGGAACCTATCTATAATACATAGTGTAGAATACTCTTAGGACTAATAGTAACATATCTATAAAACATAGTGTAGAATACTCTTAGGACTCATAGGAACCTATCTATAATACATAGTGTAGAATACTCTTAGGACTAATAGTAACATATCTATAAAACATAGTGTAGAATACTCTTAGGGCTCCTAGGAACCTATCTATAATACATAGTGTAGAATACTCTTAGGACTAATAGTAACATATCTATAAAACATAGTGTAGAATACTCTTAGGACTCCTAGGAACCTATCTATAAAACATAGTGTAGAATACTCTTAGGACTCCTAGGAACCTGTCTATAAAACATAGTGTAGAATACTCTTAGGACTCCTAGGAACCTATCTACAAAACATAGTGTAGTATACTCTTAAGACTCCTAGGAACCTATCTATAAAACATAGTGTAGAATACTCTTAGGGCTCCTAGGAACCTATCTACAAAACATAGTGTAGAATACTCTTAGGACTCCTAGGAACCTATCTATAAAATATAGTGTAGAATACTCTTAAGACTCCTAGGAACCTATCTATAATACATAGTGTAGAATACTCTTAGGGCTTCTAGGAACCTATCTATAAAACATAGTGTAGAATACTCTTAGGACTAATAGTAACCTATCTATAAAACATAGTGTAGAATACTCTTAGGACTCCTAGGAACCTATCTATAAAACATAGTGTAGAGCACTCTTAGGGCTCCTAGGAACCTATTTATAAAACATAGTGTAGAATACTCTTAGGGCTACTAGGAACCTATCTATAAAACATAGTGTAGAATACTCTTAGGGCTTCTAGGAACCTTTCTATAAAACATAGTGTAGAATACTCTTAGGACTCCTAGGAACCTATCTGTAAAACATAGTGTAGAATACTCTTAGGACTCCTAGGAACCTTTCTATAAAACATAGTGTAGAATACTCTTAGGACTCCTAGGAACCTATCTATAATACATAGTGTAGAATACTCTTAGAACTCCTAGGAACCTGTCTATAATACATAGTGTAGAATACTCTTAGGACTCTTAGGAACCTGTCTATAAAACATAGTGTAGAATACTCTTAGGGCTCCTAGGAACCTATCTACAAAACATAGTGTAGAATACTCTTAAGACTCCTAGGAACCTATCTATAAAACATAGTGTAGAATACTCTTAGGGCTCCTAGGAACTTATGTACAAAACATAGTGTAGAATACTCTTAGGACTCCTAGGAACCTATCTATAAAACATAGTGTAGAATACTCTTAGGACTCATAGGAACCTATCTATAATACATAGTGTAGAATACTCTTAGGACTAATAGTAACCTATCTATAAAACATAGTGTAGAATACTCTTAGGACTCCTAGGAACCTATCTATAAAACATAGTGTAGAGCACTCTTAGGGCTCCTAGGAACCTATTTATAAAACATAGTGTAGAATACTCTTAGGGCTACTAGGAACCTATCTATAAAACATAGTGTAGAATACTCTTAGAACTCCTAGGAACCTGTCTATAAAACATAGTGTAGAATACTCTTAGGGCTTCTAGGAACCTATCTATAAAACATAGTGTAGAATACTCTTAGGGCTCCTAGGAACCTATCTATAAAACATAGTGTAGAATACTCTTAGGACTCATAGGAACCTATCTATAATACATAGTGTAGAATACTCTTAGGACTAATAGTAACATATCTATAAAACATAGTGTAGAATACTCTTAGGGCTCCTAGGAAACTATCTACAAAACATAGTGTAGAATACTCTTAAGACTCCTAGGAACCTATCTATAATACATAGTGTAGAATACTCTTAGGGCTTCTAGGAACCTATCTATAAAACATAGTGTAGAATACTCTTAGGGCTCCTAGGAACCTATCTATAAAACATAGTGTAGAATACTCTTAGGACTCATAGGAACCTATCTATAATACATAGTGTAGAATACTCTTAGGACTAATAGTAACATATCTATAAAACATAGTGTAGAATACTCTTAGGGCTCCTAGGAAACTATCTACAAAACATAGTGTAGAATACTCTTAAGACTCCTAGGAACCTGTCTATAAAACATAGTGTAGAATACTCTTAGGAATCCTAGGAACCTATCTATAAAACATAGTGTAGAATACTCTTAGGACTCCTAGGAACCTATCTATAAACATAGTGTAGAATTATCTTAGGACTCCTAGGAACCTATCTATAAAACATAGTGTAGAACACTCTTAGGGCTCCTAGGAACCTATCTATAATACATAGTGTAGAATACTCTTAGGGCTCCTAGGAACCTATCTATAAAACATAGTGTAGAACACTCTAAGGGCTCCTAGGAACCTATCTATAATACATAGTGTAGAATACTCTTAGGACTCCTAGGAACCTATCTATAAAACATAGTGTAGAATACTCTTAGGACTAATAGTAACCTATCTATAAAACATAGTGTAGAATACTCTTAGGACTCCTAGGAACCTATCTATAAAACATAGTGTAGAACACTCTTAGGGCTCCTAGGAACCTATCTATAATACATAGTGTAGAATACTCTTAGGGCTCCTAGGAACCTATCTATAAAACATAGTGTAGAACACTCTTAGGGCTCCTAGGAACCTATCTATAATACATAGTGTAGAATACTCTTAGGGCTTCTAGGAACCTATCTATAAAACATAGTGTAGAATACTCTTAGGACTAATAGTAACCTATCTATAAAACATAGTGTAGAATACTCTTAGGACTCCTAGGAACCTATGTATAAAACATAGTGTAGAGCACTCTTAGGGCTCCTAGGAACCTATCTATAAAACATAGTGTAGAATACTCTTAGGACTCATAGGAACCTATCTATAATACATAGTGTAGAATACTCTTAGGACTAATAGTAACATATCTATAAAACATAGTGTAGAATACTCTTAGGGCTCCTAGGAACCTATCTATAATACATAGTGTAGAATACTCTTAGGACTCCTAGGAACCTGTCTATAAAACATAGTGTAGAATACTCTTAGGACTCTTAGGAACCTGTCTATAAAACATAGTGTAGAATACTCTTAGGGCTCCTAGGAACCTATCTACAAAACATAGTGTAGAATACTCTTAAGACTCCTAGGAACCTATCTATAAAACATAGTGTAGAATACTCTTAGGGCTCCTAGGAACCTATGTACAAAACATAGTGTAGAATACTCTTAGGACTCCTAGGAACCTATCTATAAAATATAGTGTAGAATACGCTTAAGACTCCTAGGAACCTATCTATAATACATAGTGTAGAATACTCTTAGGGCTTCTAGGAACCTATCTATAAAACATAGTGTAGAATACTCTTAGGACTAATAGTAACCTATCTATAAAACATAGTGTAGAATACTCTTAGGACTCCTAGGAACCTATCTATAAAACATAGTGTAGAGCACTCTTAGGGCTCCTAGGAACCTATTTATAAAACATAGTGTAGAATACTCTTAGGGCTACTAGGAACCTATCTATAAAACATAGTGTAGAATACTCTTAGGGCTTCTAGGAACCTTTCTATAAAACATAGTGTAGAATACTCTTAGGACTCCTAGGAACCTATCTGTAAAACATAGTGTAGAATACTCTTAGGACTCCTAGGAACCTGTCTATAAAACATAGTGTAGAATACTCTTAGGACTCCTAGGAACCTATCTATAATACATAGTGTAGAATACTCTTAGGACTCCTAGGAACCTGTCTATAAAACATAGTGTAGAATACGCTTAGGGCTTCTAGGAACCTATCTATAAAACATAGTGTAGAATACTCTTAGGGCTCCTAGGAACCTATCTATAAAACATAGTGTAGAATACTCTTAGGACTCATAGGAACCTATCTATAATACATAGTGTAGAATACTCTTAGGACTAATAGTAACATATCTATAAAACATAGTGTAGAATACTCTTAGGGCTCCTAGGAACCTATCTATAATACATAGTGTAGAATACTCTTAGGACTCCTAGGAACCTGTCTATAAAACATAGTGTAGAATACTCTTAGGGCTTCTAGGAACCTATCTATAAAACATAGTGTAGAATACTCTTAGGGCTCCTAGGAACCTATCTATAAAACATAGTGTAGAATACTCTTAGGACTCATAGGAACCTATCTATAATACATAGTGTAGAATACTCTTAGGACTAATAGTAACATATCTATAAAACATAGTGTAGAATACTCTTAGGGCTCCTAGGAACCTATCTATAATACATAGTGTAGAATACTCTTAGGGCTACTAGGAACCTATCTATAAAACATAGTGTAGAATACTCTTAGGGCTTCTAGGAACCTTTCTATAAAACATAGTGTAGAATACTCTTAGGACTCCTAGGAACCTATCTGTAAAACATAGTGTAGAATACTCTTAGGACTCCTAGGAACCTGTCTATAAAACATAGTGTAGAATACTCTTAGGACTCCTAGGAACATATCTATAATAAATAGTGTAGAATACTCTTAGAACTCCTAGGAACCTGTCTATAAAACATAGTGTAGAATACTCTTAGGGCTTCTAGGAACCTATCTATAAAACATAGTGTAGAATACTCTTAGGGCTCCTAGGAACCTATCTATAAAACATAGTGTAGAATACTCTTAGGACTCCTAGGAACCTGTCTATAAAACATAGTGTAGAATACTCTTAGGACTCATAGGAACCTGTCTATAAAACATAGTGTAGAATACTCTTAGGACTCCTAGGAACCTGTCTAAAAAACATAGTGTAGAATACTCTTAGGACTCCTAGGAACCTATCTATAATACATAGTGTAGAATACTCTTAGGACTCCTAGGAACCTGTCTATAAAACATAGTGTAGAATACTCTTAGGGCTTCTAGGAACCTATCTATAAAACATAGTGTAGAATACTCTTAGGGCTCCTAGGAACCTATCTATAATACATAGTGTAGAATACTCTTAGGACTAATAGTAACCTATCTATAAAACATAGTGTAGAATACTCTTAGGACTCCTAGGAACCTATTTATAAAACATAGTGTAGAATACTCTTAGGGCTACTAGGAACCTATCTATAAAACATAGTGTAGAGCACTCTTAGGGCTCCTAGGAACCTATTTATAAAACATAGTGTAGAATACTCTTAGGGCTACTAGGAACCTATCTATAAAACATAGTGTAGAATACTCTTAGAACTCCTAGGAACCTGTCTATAAAACATAGTGTAGAATACTCTTAGGGCTTCTAGGAACCTATCTATAAAACATAGTGTAGAATACTCTTAGGGCTCCTAGGAACCTATCTATAAAACATAGTGTAGAATACTCTTAGGACTCATAGGAACCTATCTATAATACATAGTGTAGAATACTCTTAGGACTAATAGTAACATATCTATAAAACATAGTGTAGAATACTCTTAGGGCTCCTAGGAACCTATGTATAAAACATAGTGTAGAGCACTCTTAGGGCTCCTAGGAACCTATCTATAAAACATAGTGTAGAATACTCTTAGGACTCATAGGAACCTATCTATAATACATAGTGTAGAATACTCTTAGGACTAATAGTAACATATCTATAAAACATAGTGTAGAATACTCTTAGGGCTCCTAGGAACCTATCTATAATACATAGTGTAGAATACTCTTAGGACTCTTAGGAACCTGTCTATAAAACATAGTGTAGAATACTCTTAGGGCTCCTAGGAACCTATCTACAAAACATAGTGTAGAATACTCTTAAGACTCCTAGGAACCTATCTATAAAACATAGTGTAGAATACTCTTAGGGCTCCTAGGAACCTATGTACAAAACATAGTGTAGAATACTCTTAGGACTCCTAGGAACCTATCTATAAAATATAGTGTAGAATACTCTTAAGACTCCTAGGAACCTATCTATAATACATAGTGTAGAATACTCTTAGGGCTTCTAGGAACCTATCTATAAAACATAGTGTAGAATACTCTTAGGACTCATAGGAACCTATCTATAATACATAGTGTAGAATACTCTTAGGACTAATAGTAACCTATCTATAAAACATAGTGTAGAATACTCTTAGGACTCCTAGGAACCTATCTATAAAACATAGTGTAGAGCACTCTTAGGGCTCCTAGGAACCTATTTATAAAACATAGTGTAGAATACTCTTAGGGCTACTAGGAACCTATCTATAAAACATAGTGTAGAATACTCTTAGAACTCCTAGGAACCTGTCTATAAAACATAGTGTAGAATACTCTTAGGGCTTCTAGGAACCTATCTATAAAACATAGTGTAGAATACTCTTAGGGCTCATAGGAACCTATCTATAATACATAGTGTAGAATACTCTTAGGACTAATAGTAACATATCTATAAAACATAGTGTAGAATACTCTTAGGGCTCCTAGGAAACTATCTACAAAACATAGTGTAGAATACTCTTAGGACTCCTAGGAACCTATCTATAAAACATAGTGTAGAATACTCTTAAGACTCCTAGGAACCTATCTATAATACATAGTGTAGAATACTCTTAGGGCTTCTAGGAACCTATCTATAAAACATAGTGTAGAATACTCTTAGGACTAATAGTAACCTATCTATAAAACATAGTGTAGAATACTCTTAGGACTCTTAGGAACCTATGTATAAAACATAGTGTAGAGCACTCTTAGGGCTCCTAGGAACCTATCTATAAAACATAGTGTAGAATACTCTTAGGGCTACTAGGAACCTATCTATAAAACATAGTGTAGAATACTCTTAGGGCTTCTAGGAACCTTTCTATAAAACATAGTGTAGAATACTCTTAGGACTCCTAGGAACCTATCTGTAAAACATAGTGTAGAATACTCTTAGGACTCCTAGGAACCTATCTATAATACATAGTGTAGAATACTCTTAGGACTCCTAGGAACCTGTCTATAAAACATAGTGTAGAATACTCTTAGGAATCCTAGGAACCTATCTATAAAACATAGTGTAGAATACTCTTAGGACTCCTAGGAACCTATCTATAAACATAGTGTAGAATTATCTTAGGACTCCTAGGAACCTATCTATAAAACATAGTGTAGAACACTCTTAGGGCTCCTAGGAACCTATCTATAATACATAGTGTAGAATACTCTTAGGGCTCCTAGGAACCTATCTATAAAACATAGTGTAGAACACTCTAAGGCTCCTAGGAACCTATCTATAATACATAGTGTAGAATACTCTTAGGACTCCTAGGAACCTATCTATAAAACATAGTGTAGAATACTCTTAGGACTAATAGTAACCTATCTATAAAACATAGTGTAGAATACTCTTAGGACTAATAGTAACCTATCTATAAAACATAGTGTAGAATACTCTTAGGACTCCTAGGAACCTATCTATAAAACATAGTGTAGAACACTCTTAGGGCTCCTAGGAACCTATCTATAATACATAGTGTAGAATACTCTTAGGGCTCCTAGGAACCTATCTATAAAACATAGTGTAGAACACTCTTAGGGCTCCTAGGAACCTATCTATAATACATAGTGTAGAATACTCTTAGGGCTTCTAGGAACCTATCTATAAAACATAGTGTAGAATACTCTTAGGACTAATAGTAACCTATCTATAAAACATAGTGTAGAATACTCTTAGGACTCCTAGGAACCTATGTATAAAACATAGTGTAGAGCACTCTTAGGGCTCCTAGGAACCTATCTATAAAACATAGTGTAGAATACTCTTAGGACTCATAGGAACCTATCTATAATACATAGTGTAGAATACTCTTAGGACTAATAGTAACATATCTATAAAACATAGTGTAGAATACTCTTAGGGCTCCTAGGAACCTATCTATAATACATAGTGTAGAATACTCTTAGGACTCTTAGGAACCTGTCTATAAAACATAGTGTAGAATACTCTTAGGGCTCCTAGGAACCTATCTACAAAACATAGTGTAGAATACTCTTAAGACTCCTAGGAACCTATCTATAAAACATAGTGTAGAATACTCTTAGGGCTCCTAGGAACCTATGTACAAAACATAGTGTAGAATACTCTTAGGACTCCTAGGAACCTATCTATAAAATATAGTGTAGAATACGCTTAAGACTCCTAGGAACCTATCTATAATACATAGTGTAGAATACTCTTAGGGCTTCTAGGAACCTATCTATAAAACATAGTGTAGAATACTCTTAGGACTAATAGTAACCTATCTATAAAACATAGTGTAGAATACTCTTAGGACTCCTAGGAACCTATCTATAAAACATAGTGTAGAGCACTCTTAGGGCTCCTAGGAACCTATTTATAAAACATAGTGTAGAATACTCTTAGGGCTACTAGGAACCTATCTATAAAACATAGTGTAGAATACTCTTAGGGCTTCTAGGAACCTTTCTATAAAACATAGTGTAGAATACTCTTAGGACTCCTAGGAACCTATCTGTAAAACATAGTGTAGAATACTCTTAGGACTCCTAGGAACCTGTCTATAAAACATAGTGTAGAATACTCTTAGGACTCCTAGGAACCTATCTATAATACATAGTGTAGAATACTCTTAGGACTCCTAGGAACCTGTCTATAAAACATAGTGTAGAATACTCTTAGGGCTTCTAGGAACCTATCTATAAAACATAGTGTAGAATACTCTTAGGGCTCCTAGGAACCTATCTATAAAACATAGTGTAGAATACTCTTAGGACTCATAGGAACCTATCTATAATACATAGTGTAGAATACTCTTAGGACTAATAGTAACATATCTATAAAACATAGTGTAGAATACTCTTAGGGCTCCTAGGAACCTATCTATAATACATAGTGTAGAATACTCTTAGGACTCCTAGGAACCTGTCTATAAAACATAGTGTAGAATACTCTTAGGGCTTCTAGGAACCTATCTATAAAACATAGTGTAGAATACTCTTAGGGCTCCTAGGAACCTATCTATAAAACATAGTGTAGAATACTCTTAGGACTCATAGGAACCTATCTATAATACATAGTGTAGAATACTCTTAGGACTAATAGTAACATATCTATAAAACATAGTGTAGAATACTCTTAGGGCTCCTAGGAACCTATCTATAATACATAGTGTAGAATACTCTTAGGACTCCTAGGAACCTATCTATAAAACATAGTGTAGAATACTCTTAGGACTCCTAGGAACCTGTCTATAAAACATAGTGTAGAATACTCTTAGGACTCCTAGGAACCTATCTACAAAACATAGTGTAGTATACTCTTAAGACTCCTAGGAACCTATCTATAAAACATAGTGTAGAATACTCTTAGGGCTACTAGGAACCTATCTATAAAACATAGTGTAGAATACTCTTAGGGCTTCTAGGAACCTTTCTATAAAACATAGTGTAGAATACTCTTAGGACTCCTAGGAACCTATCTGTAAAACATAGTGTAGAATACTCTTAGGACTCCTAGGAACCTGTCTATAAAACATAGTGTAGAATACTCTTAGGACTCCTAGGAACATATCTATAATAAATAGTGTAGAATACTCTTAGAACTCCTAGGAACCTGTCTATAAAACATAGTGTAGAATACTCTTAGGGCTTCTAGGAACCTATCTATAAAACATAGTGTAGAATACTCTTAGGGCTCCTAGGAACCTATCTATAAAACATAGTGTAGAATACTCTTAGGACTCCTAGGAACCTGTCTATAAAACATAGTGTAGAATACTCTTAGGACTCATAGGAACCTGTCTATAAAACATAGTGTAGAATACTCTTAGGACTCCTAGGAACCTGTCTAAAAAACATAGTGTAGAATACTCTTAGGACTCCTAGGAACCTATCTATAATACATAGTGTAGAATACTCTTAGGACTCCTAGGAACCTGTCTATAAAACATAGTGTAGAATACTCTTAGGGCTTCTAGGAACCTGTCTATAAAACATAGTGTAGAATACTCTTAGGGCTCCTAGGAACCTATCTATAATACATAGTGTAGAATACTCTTAGGACTAATAGTAACATATCTATAAAACATAGTGTAGAATACTCTTAGGACTCATAGGAACCTATCTATAATACATAGTGTAGAATACTCTTAGGACTAATAGTAACATATCTATAAAACATAGTGTAGAATACTCTTAGGGCTCCTAGGAACCTATCTATAATACATAGTGTAGAATACTCTTAGGACTCCTAGGAACCTATCTATAAAACATAGTGTAGAATACTCTTAAGACTCCTAGGAACCTATCTATAATACATAGTGTAGAATACTCTTAGGGCTTCTAGGAACCTATCTATAAAACATAGTGTAGAATACTCTTAGGACTAATAGTAACCTATCTATAAAACATAGTGTAGAATACTCTTAGGACTCCTAGGAACCTATCTATAAAACATAGTGTAGAGCACTCTTAGGGCTCCTAGGAACCTATTTATAAAACATAGTGTAGAATACTCTTAGGGCTACTAGGAACCTATCTATAAAACATAGTGTAGAATACTTTTAGGGCTTCTAGGAACCTTTCTATAAAACATAGTGTAGAATACTCTTAGGACTCCTAGGAACCTATCTGTAAAACATAGTGTAGAATACTCTTAGGACTCCTAGGAACCTTTCTATAAAACATAGTGTAGAATACTCTTAGGACTCCTAGGAACCTATCTATAATACATAGTGTAGAATACTCTTAGAACTCCTAGGAACCTGTCTATAAAACATAGTGTAGAATACTCTTAGGGCTTCTAGGAACCTATCTATAAAACATAGTGTAGAATACTCTTAGGGCTCCTAGGAACCTATCTATAAAACATAGTGTAGAATACTCTTAGGACTCATAGGAACCTATCTATAATACATAGTGTAGAATACTCTTAGGACTAATAGTAACATATCTATAAAACATAGTGTAGAATACTCTTAGGGCTCCTAGGAACCTATCTATAATACATAGTGTAGAATACTCTTAGGACTCCTAGGAACCTATCTATAAAACATAGTGTAGAATACTCTTAGGACTCCTAGGAACCTGTCTATAAAACATAGTTTAGAATACTCTTAGGACTCCTAGGAACCAATCTACAAAACATAGTGTAGTATACTCTTAAGACTCCTAGGAACCTATCTATAAAACATAGTGTAGAATACTCTTAGGGCTCCTAGGAACCTATCTACAAAACATAGTGTAGAATACTCTTAGGACTCCTAGGAACCTATCTATAAAACATAGTGTAGAATACTCTAAAGACTCCTAGGAACCTATCTATAAAACATAGTGTAGAATACTCTTAGGGCTCCTAGGAACCTATCTACAAAACATAGTGTAGAATACTCTTAGGGCTTCTAGGAACCTATCTATAAAACATAGTGTAGAATACTCTTAGGACTAATAGTAACCTATCTATAAAACATAGTGTAGAATACTCTTAGGACTCTTAGGAACCTATGTATAAAACATAGTGTAGAGCACTCTTAGGGCTCCTAGGAACCTATCTATAAAACATAGTGTAGAATACTCTTAGGGCTACTAGGAACCTATCTATAAAACATAGTGTAGAATACTCTTAGGGCTTCTAGGAACCTTTCTATAAAACATAGTGTAGAATACTCTTAGGACTCCTAGGAACCTATCTGTAAAACATAGTGTAGAATACTCTTAGGACTCCTAGGAACCTATCTATAATACATAGTGTAGAATACTCTTAGGACTCCTAGGAACCTGTCTATAAAACATAGTGTAGAATACTCTTAGGAATCCAAGGAACCTATCTATAAAACATAGTGTAGAATACTCTTAGGACTCCTAGGAACCTATCTATAAACATAGTGTAGAATTATCTTAGGACTCCTAGGAACCTATCTATAATACATAGTGTAGAATACTCTTAGGGCTTCTAGGAACCTATCTATAAAACATAGTGTAGAATACTCTTAGGACTAATAGTAACCTATCTATAAAACATAGTGTAGAATACTCTTAGGACTCCTAGGAACCTATCTTTAAAACATAGTGTAGAGCACTCTTAGGGCTCCTAGGAACCTTTTTATAAAACATAGTGTAGAATACTCTTAGGGCTACTAGGAACCTATCTATAAAACATAGTGTAGAATACTCTTAGGGCTTCTAGGAACCTTTCTATAAAACATAGTGTAGAATACTCTTAGGACTCCTAGGAACCTATCTGTAAAACATAGTGTAGAATACTCTTAGGACTCCTAGGAACCTGTCTATAAAACATAGTGTAGAATACTCTTAGGACTCCTAGGAACCTATCTATAAAATATAGTGTAGAATACTCTTAAGACTCCTAGGAACCTATCTATAATACATAGTGTAGAATACTCTTAGGGCTTCTAGGAACCTATCTATAAAACATAGTGTAGAGCACTCTTAGGGCTCCTAGGAACCTATTTATAAAACATAGTGTAGAATACTCTTAGGGCTACTAGGAACCTATCTATAAAACATAGTGTAGAATACTCTTAGGGCTTCTAGGAACCTTTCTATAAAACATAGTGTAGAATACTCTTAGGACTCCTAGGAACCTATCTGTAAAACATAGTGTAGAATACTCTTAGGACTCCTAGGAACCTGTCTATAAAACATAGTGTAGAATACTCTTAGGACTCCTAGGAACCTATCTATAATACATAGTGTAGAATACTCTTAGAACTCCTAGGAACCTGTCTATAAAACATAGTGTAGAATACTCTTAGGGCTTCTAGGAACCTATCTATAAAACATAGTGTAGAATACTCTTAGGGCTCCTAGGAACCTATCTATAAAACATAGTGTAGAATACTCTTAGGACTCATAGGAACCTGTCTATAAAACATAGTGTAGAATACTCTTAGGACTCCTAGGAACCTGTCTATAAAACATAGTGTAGAATACTCTTAGGACTCCTAGGAACCTATCTATAATACATAGTGTAGAATACTCTTAGGACTCCTAGGAACCTGTCTATAAAACATAGTGTAGAATACTCTTAGGGCTTCTAGGAACCTATCTATAAAACATAGTGTAGAATACTCTTAGGGCTCCTAGGAACCTATCTATAAAACATAGTGTAGAATACTCTTAGGACTCATAGGAACCTATCTATAATACATAGTGTAGAATACTCTTAGGACTAATAGTAACATATCTATAAAACATAGTGTAGAATACTCTTAGGGCTCCTAGGAACCTATCTATGATACATAGTGTAGAATACTCTTAGGACTCCTAGGAACCTATCTATAAAACATAGTGTAGAATACTCTTAGGACTCCTAGGAACCTGTCTATAAAACATAGTGTAGAATACTCTTTGGACTCCTAGGAACCTATCTACAAAACATAGTGTAGTATACTCTTAAGACTCCTAGGAACCTATCTATAAAACATAGTGTAGAATACTCTTAGGGCTCCTAGGAACCTATCTACAAAACATAGTGTAGAATACTCTTAGGACTCCTAGGAACCTATCTATAAAATATAGTGTAGAATACTCTTAAGACTCCTAGGAACCTATCTATAATACATAGTGTAGAATACTCTTAGGGCTTCTAGGAACCTAACTATAAAACATAGTGTAGAATACTCTTAGGACTAATAGTAACCTATCTAGAAAACATAGTGTAGAATACTCTTAGGACTCCTAGGAACCTATCTATAATACATAGTGTAGAATACTCTTAGGACTCCTAGGAACCTGTCTATAAAACATAGTGTAGAATACTCTTAGGGCTTCTAGGAACCTATCTATAAAACATAGTGTAGAATACTCTTAGGGCTCCTAGGAACCTATCTATAATACATAGTGTAGAATACTCTTAGGACTAATAGTAACATATCTATAAAACATAGTGTAGAATACTCTTAGGACTCATAGGAACCTATCTATAATACATAGTGTAGAATACTCTTAGGACTAATAGTAACATATCTATAAAACATAGTGTAGAATACTCTTAGGGCTCCTAGGAACCTATCTATAATACATAGTGTAGAATACTCTTAGGACTAATAGTAACATATCTATAAAACATAGTGTAGAATACTCTTAGGACTCCTAGGAACCTATCTATAAAACATAGTGTAGAATACTCTTAGGACTCCTAGGAACCTGTCTATAAAACATAGTGTAGAATACTCTTAGGACTCCTAGGAACCTATCTACAAAACATAGTGTAGTATACTCTTAAGACTCCTAGGAACCTATCTATAAAACATAGTGTAGAATACTCTTAGGGCTCCTAGGAACCTATCTACAAAACATAGTGTAGAATACTCTTAGGACTCCTAGGAACCTATCTATAAAATATAGTGTAGAATACTCTTAAGACTCCTAGGAACCTATCTATAATACATAGTGTAGAATACTCTTAGGGCTTCTAGGAACCTATCTATAAAACATAGTGTAGAATACTCTTAGGACTAATAGTAACCTATCTATAAAACATAGTGTAGAATACTCTTAGGACTCCTAGGAACCTATCTATAAAACATAGTGTAGAGCACTCTTAGGGCTCCTAGGAACCTATTTATAAAACATAGTGTAGAATACTCTTAGGGCTACTAGGAACCTATCTATAAAACATAGTGTAGAATACTCTTAGGGCTTCTAGGAACCTTTCTATAAAACATAGTGTAGAATACTCTTAGGACTCCTAGGAACCTATCTGTAAAACATAGTGTAGAATACTCTTAGGACTCCTAGGAACCTTTCTATAAAACATAGTGTAGAATACTCTTAGGACTCCTAGGAACCTATCTATAATACATAGTGTAGAATACTCTTAGAACTCCTAGGAACCTGTCTATAAAACATAGTGTAGAATACTCTTAGGGCTTCTAGGAACCTATCTATAATACATAGTGTAGAATACTCTTAGGACTCCTAGGAACCTATCTATAAAAACATAGTGTAGAATACTCTTAGGGCTCCTAGGAACCTATCTACAAAACATAGTGTAGAATACTCTTAGGGCTTCTAGGAACCTATCTATAAAACATAGTGTAGAATACTCTAAAGACTCCTAGGAACCTATCTATAAAACATACTGTAGAATACTCTTAGGGCTCCTAGGAACCTATCTACAAAACATAGTGTAGAATACTCTTAGGGCTTCTAGGAACCTATCTATAAAACATAGTGTAGAATACTCTTAGGACTAATAGTAACCTATCTATAAAACATAGTGTAGAATACTCTTAGGACTCTTAGGAACCTATGTATAAAACATAGTGTAGAGCACTCTTAGGGCTCCTAGGAACCTATCTATAAAACATAGTGTAGAATACTCTTAGGGCTACTAGGAACCTATCTATAAAACATAGTGTAGAATACTCTTAGGGCTTCTAGGAACCTTTCTATAAAACATAGTGTAGAATACTCTTAGGACTCCTAGGAACCTATCTGTAAAACATAGTGTAGAATACTCTTAGGACTCCTAGGAACCTATCTATAATACATAGTGTAGAATACTCTTAGGACTCCTAGGAACCTGTCTATAAAACATAGTGTAGAATACTCTTAGGGAAATCCAAGGAACCTATCTATAAAACATAGTGTAGAATACTCTTAGGACTCCTAGGAACCTATCTATAAACATAGTGTAGAATTATCTTAGGACTCCTAGGAACCTATCTATAAAACATAGTGTAGAATACTCTTAGGGCTCCTAGGAAGCTATCTATAAAACATAGTGTAGAATACTCTTAGGACTCCTAGGAACCTATCTATAAAATATAGTGTAGAATACTCTTAAGACTCCTAGGAACCTATCTATAATACATAGTGTAGAATACTCTTAGGGCTTCTAGGAACCTATCTATAAAACATAGTGTAGAATACTCTTAGGACTAATAGTAACCTATCTATAAAACATAGTGTAGAATACTCTTAGGACTCCTAGGAACCTATCTATAAAACATAGTGTAGAGCACTCTTAGGGCTCTTAGGAACCTTTTTATAAAACATAGTGTAGAATACTCTTAGGGCTACTAGGAACCTATCTATAAAACATAGTGTAGAATACTCTTAGGGCTTCTAGGAACCTTTCTATAAAACATAGTGTAGAATACTCTTAGGACTCCTAGGAACCTATCTGTAAAACATAGTGTAGAATACTCTTAGGACTCCTAGGAACCTGTCTATAAAACATAGTGTAGAATACTCTTAGGACTCCTAGGAACCTATCTATAATACATAGTGTAGAATACTCTTAGAACTCCAAGGAACCTGTCTATAAAACATAGTGTAGAATACTCTTAGGGCTTCTAGGAACCTATCTATAAAACATAGTGTAGAATACTCTTAGGGCTCCTAGGAACCTATCTATAAAACATAGTGTAGAATACTCTTAGGACTCATAGGAACCTGTCTATAAAACATAGTGTAGAATACTCTTAGGACTCCTAGGAACCTGTCTATAAAACATAGTGTAGAATACTCTTAGGACTCCTAGGAACCTATCTATAAAATATAGTGTAGAATACTCTTAAGACTCCTAGGAACCTATCTATAATACATAGTGTAGAATACTCTTAGGGCTTCTAGGAACCTATCTATAAAACATAGTGTAGAGCACTCTTAGGGCTCCTAGGAACCTATTTATAAAACATAGTGTAGAATACTCTTAGGGCTACTAGGAACCTATCTATAAAACATAGTGTAGAATACTCTTAGGGCTTCTAGGAACCTTTCTATAAAACATAGTGTAGAATACTCTTAGGACTCCTAGGAACCTATCTGTAAAACATAGTGTAGAATACTCTTAGGACTCCTAGGAACCTGTCTATAAAACATAGTGTAGAATACTCTTAGGACTCCTAGGAACCTATCTATAATACATAGTGTAGAATACTCTTAGAACTCCTAGGAACCTGTCTATAAAACATAGTGTAGAATACTCTTAGGGCTTCTAGGAACCTATCTATAAAACATAGTGTAGAATACTCTTAGGGCTCCTAGGAACCTATCTATAAAACATAGTGTAGAATACTCTTAGGACTCATAGGAACCTGTCTATAAAACATAGTGTAGAATACTCTTAGGACTCCTAGGAACCTGTCTATAAAACATAGTGTAGAATACTCTTAGGACTCCTAGGAACCTATCTATAATACATAGTGTAGAATACTCTTAGGACTCCTAGGAACCTGTCTATAAAACATAGTGTAGAATACTCTTAGGGCTTCTAGGAACCTATCTATAAAAACATAGTGTAGAATACTCTTAGGGCTCCTAGGAACCTATCTATAAAACATAGTGTAGAATACTCTTAGGACTCATAGGAACCTATCTATAATACATAGTGTAGAATACTCTTAGGACTAATAGTAACATATCTATAAAACATAGTGTAGAATACTCTTAGGGCTCCTAGGAACCTATCTATGATACATAGTGTAGAATACTCTTAGGACTCCTAGGAACCTATCTATAAAACATAGTGTAGAATACTCTTAGGACTCCTAGGAACCTGTCTATAAAACATAGTGTAGAATACTCTTTGGACTCCTAGGAACCTATCTACAAAACATAGTGTAGTATACTCTTAAGACTCCCTAGGAACCTATCTATAAAACATAGTGTAGAATACTCTTAGGGCTCCTAGGAACCTATCTACAAAACATAGTGTAGAATACTCTTAGGACTCCTAGGAACCTATCTATAAAATATAGTGTAGAATACTCTTAAGACTCCTAGGAACCTATCTATAATACATAGTGTAGAATACTCTTAGGGCTTCTAGGAACCTAACTATAAAACATAGTGTAGAATACTCTTAGGACTAATAGTAACCTATCTATAAAACATAGTGTAGAATACTCTTAGGACTCCTAGGAACCTATCTATAAAACATAGTGTAGAGCACTCTTAGGGCTCCTAGGAACCTATTTATAAAACATAGTGTAGAATACTCTTAGGGCTACTAGGAACCTATCTATAAAACATAGTGTAGAATACTCTTAGAACTCCTAGGAACCTGTCTATAAAACATAGTGTAGAATACTCTTAGGGCTTCTAGGAACCTATCTATAAAACATAGTGTAGAATACTCTTAGGGCTCCTAGGAACCTATCTATAAAACATAGTGTAGAATACTCTTAGGACTCATAGGAACCTATCTATAATACATAGTGTAGAATACTCTTAGGACTAATAGTAACATATCTATAAAACATAGTGTAGAATACTCTTAGGGCTCCTAGGAAACTATCTACAAAAACATAGTGTAGAATACTCTTAGGACTCCTAGGAACCTATCTATAAAACATAGTGTAGAATACTCTTAAGACTCCTAGGAACCTATCTATAATACATAGTGTAGAATACTCTTAGGGCTTCTAGGAACCTATCTATAAAACATAGTGTAGAATACTCTTAGGACTAATAGTAACCTATCTATAAAACATAGTGTAGAATACTCTTAGGACTCTTAGGAACCTATGTATAAAACATAGTGTAGAGCACTCTTAGGGCTCCTAGGAACCTATCTATAAAACATAGTGTAGAATACTCTTAGGGCTACTAGGAACCTATCTATAAAACATAGTGTAGAATACTCTTAGGGCTTCTAGGAACCTTTCTATAAAACATAGTGTAGAATACTCTTAGGACTCCTAGGAACCTATCTGTAAAACATAGTGTAGAATACTCTTAGGACTCCTAGGAATCTATCTATAATACATAGTGTAGAATACTCTTAGGACTCCTAGGAACCTGTCTATAAAACATAGTGTAGAATACTCTTAGGAATCCTAGGAACCTATCTATAAAACATAGTGTAGAATACTCTTAGGACTCCTAGGAACCTATCTATAAACATAGTGTAGAATTATCTTAGGACTCCTAGGAACCTATCTATAAAACATAGTGTAGAACACTCTTAGGGCTCCTAGGAACCTATCTATAATACATAGTGTAGAATACTCTTAGGGCTCCTAGGAACCTATCTATAAAACATAGTGTAGAACACTCTAAGGGCTCCTAGGAACCTATCTATAATACATAGTGTAGAATACTCTTAGGACTTCCTAGGAACCTATCTATAAAACATAGTGTAGAATACTCTTAGGACTAATAGTAACCTATCTATAAAACATAGTGTAGAATACTCTTAGGACTCCTAGGAACCTATCTATAAAACATAGTGTAGAACACTCTTAGGGCTCCTAGGAACCTATCTATAATACATAGTGTAGAATACTCTTAGGGCTCCTAGGAACCTATCTATAAAACATAGTGTAGAACACTCTTAGGGCTCCTAGGAACCTATCTATAATACATAGTGTAGAATACTCTTAGGGCTTCTAGGAACCTATCTATAAAACATAGTGTAGAATACTCTTAGGACTAATAGTAACCTATCTATAAAACATAGTGTAGAATACTCTTAGGACTCCTAGGAACCTATGTATAAAACATAGTGTAGAGCACTCTTAGGGCTCCTAGGAACCTATCTATAAAACATAGTGTAGAATACTCTTAGGACTCATAGGAACCTATCTATAATACATAGTGTAGAAATACTCTTAGGACTAATAGTAACATATCTATAAAACATAGTGTAGAATACTCTTAGGGCTCCTAGGAACCTATCTATAAAACATAGTGTAGAATACTCTTAGGACTCATAGGAACCTATCTATAATACATAGTGTAGAATACTCTTAGGACTAATAGTAACATATCTATAAACATAGTGTAGAATACTCTTAGGGCTCCTAGGAACCTATGTATAAAACATAGTGTAGAGCACTCTTAGGGCTCCTAGGAACCTATCTATAAAACATAGTGTAGAATACTCTTAGGACTCATAGGAACCTATCTATAATACATAGTGTAGAATACTCTTAGGACTAATAGTAACATATCTATAAAACATAGTGTAGAATACTCTTAGGGCTCCTAGGAACCTATCTATAATACATAGTGTAGAATACTCTTAGGACTCTTAGGAACCTGTCTATAAAACATAGTGTAGAATACTCTTAGGGCTCCTAGGAAACTATCTACAAAACATAGTGTAGAATACTCTTAAGACTCCTAGGAACCTATCTATAAAACATAGTGTAGAATACTCTTAGGGCTCCTAGGAACCTATGTACAAAACATAGTGTAGAATACTCTTAGGACTCCTAGGAACCTATCTATAAAATATAGTGTAGAATACTCTTAAGACTCCTAGGAACCTATCTATAAATACATAGTGTAGAATACTCTTAGGGCTTCTAGGAACCTATCTATAAAACATAGTGTAGAATACTCTTAGGACTCATAGGAACCTATCTATAATACATAGTGTAGAATACTCTTAGGACTAATAGTAACCTATCTATAAAACATAGTGTAGAATACTCTTAGGACTCCTAGGAACCTATCTATAAAACATAGTGTAGAGCACTCTTAGGGCTCCTAGGAACCTATTTATAAAACATAGTGTAGAATACTCTTAGGGCTACTAGGAACCTATCTATAAAACATAGTGTAGAATACTCTTAGAACTCCTAGGAACCTGTCTATAAAACATAGTGTAGAATACTCTTAGGGCTTCTAGGAACCTATCTATAAAACATAGTGTAGAATACTCTTAGGGCTCCTAGGAACCTATCTATAAAACATAGTGTAGAATACTCTTAGGACTCATAGGAACCTATCTATAATACATAGTGTAGAATACTCTTAGGACTAATAGTAACATATCTATAAAACATAGTGTAGAATACTCTTAGGGCTCCTAGGAAACTATCTACAAAACATAGTGTAGAATACTCTTAGGACTCCTAGGAACCTATCTATAAAACATAGTGTAGAATACTCTTAAGACTCCTAGGAACCTATCTATAATACATAGTGTAGAATACTCTTAGGGCTTCTAGGAACCTATCTATAAAACATAGTGTAGAATACTCTTAGGACTAATAGTAACCTATCTATAAAACATAGTGTAGAATACTCTTAGGACTCTTAGGAACCTATGTATAAAACATAGTGTAGAGCACTCTTAGGGCTCCTAGGAACCTATCTATAAAACATAGTGTAGAATACTCTTAGGGCTACTAGGAACCTATCTATAAAACATAGTGTAGAATACTCTTAGGGCTTCTAGGAACCTTTCTATAAAACATAGTGTAGAATACTCTTAGGACTCCTAGGAACCTATCTGTAAAACATAGTGTAGAATACTCTTAGGACTCCTAGGAACCTATCTATAATACATAGTGTAGAATACTCTTAGGACTCCTAGGAACCTGTCTATAAAACATAGTGTAGAATACTCTTAGGAATCCTAGGAACCTATCTATAAAACATAGTGTAGAATACTCTTAGGACTCCTAGGAACCTATCTATAAACATAGTGTAGAATTATCTTAGGACTCCTAGGAACCTATCTATAAAACATAGTGTAGAACACTCTTAGGGCTCCTAGGAACCTATCTATAATACATAGTGTAGAATACTCTTAGGGCTCCTAGGAACCTATCTATAAAACATAGTGTAGAACACTCTAAGGGCTCCTAGGAACCTATCTATAATACATAGTGTAGAATACTCTTAGGACTCCTAGGAACCTATCTATAAAACATAGTGTAGAATACTCTTAGGACTAATAGTAACCTATCTATAAAACATAGTGTAGAATACTCTTAGGACTCCTAGGAACCTATCTATAAAACATAGTGTAGAACACTCTTAGGGCTCCTAGGAACCCTATCTATAATCACACTAGTGTAGTATATATAGGGCTCCTAGGAGCCCTAAGAGTGTTCTACACTATGTTTTATAGATAGGTTCCTAGGAGTCCTAAGAGTATTCTACACTATGTTTTATAGATAGGTTACTATTAGTCCTAAGAGTATTCTACACTATGTTTTATAGATAGGTTCCTAGGAGTCCTAAGAGTATTCTACACTATGTATTATAGATAGGTTCCTAGGAGCCCTTAGAGTGTTCTACACTATGTTTTATAGATAGGTTCCTAGGAGCCCTAAGAGTATTCTACACTATGTATTATAGATAGGTTCCTAGGAGCCCTAAGAGTGTTCTACACTATGTTTTATAGATAGGTTCCTAGGAGTCCTAAGATAATTCTACACTATGTTTATAGATAGGTTCCTAGGAGTCCTAAGAGTATTCTACACTATGTTTTATAGATAGGTTCCTAGGATTCCTAAGAGTATTCTACACTATGTTTTATAGACAGGTTCCTAGGAGTCCTAAGAGTATTCTACACTATGTATTATAGATAGGTTCCTAGGAGTCCTAAGAGTATTCTACACTATGTTTTACAGATAGGTTCCTAGGAGTCCTAAGAGTATTCTACACTATGTTTTATAGAAAGGTTCCTAGAAGCCCTAAGAGTATTCTACACTATGTTTTATAGATAGGTTCCTAGTAGCCCTAAGAGTATTCTACACTATGTTTTATAGATAGGTTCCTAGGAGCCCTAAGAGTGCTCTACACTATGTTTTATACATAGGTTCCTAAGAGTCCTAAGAGTATTCTACACTATGTTTTATAGATAGGTTACTATTAGTCCTAAGAGTATTCTACACTATGTTTTATAGATAGGTTCCTAGAAGCCCTAAGAGTATTCTACACTATGTATTATAGATAGGTTCCTAGGAGTCTTAAGAGTATTCTACACTATGTTTTATAGATAGGTTCCTAGGAGTCCTAAGAGTATTCTACACTATGTTTTGTAGATAGTTTCCTAGGAGCCCTAAGAGTATTCTACACTATGTTTTATAGATATGTTACTATTAGTCCTAAGAGTATTCTACACTATGTATTATAGATAGGTTCCTATGAGTCCTAAGAGTATTCTACACTATGTTTTATAGATAGGTTCCTAGGAGCCCTAAGAGTATTCTACACTATGTTTTATAGATAGGTTCCTAGAAGCCCTAAGAGTATTCTACACTATGTTTTATAGACAGGTTCCTAGGAGTTCTAAGAGTATTCTACACTATGTTTTATAGATAGGTTCCTAGTAGCCCTAAGAGTATTCTACACTATGTTTTATAAATAGGTTCCTAGGAGCCCTAAGAGTGCTCTACACTATGTTTTATAGATAGGTTCCTAGGAGTCCTAAGAGTATTCTACACTATGTTTTATAGATAGGTTACTATTAGTCCTAAGAGTATTCTACACTATGTATTATAGATAGGTTCCTATGAGTCCTAAGAGTATTCTACACTATGTTTTATAGATAGGTTCCTAGAAGCCCTAAGAGTATTCTACACTATGTATTATAGATAGGTTCCTAGGAGTCTTAAGAGTATTCTACACTATATTTTATAGATAGGTTCCTAGGAGTCCTAAGAGTATTCTACACTATGTTTTGTACATAGGTTCCTAGGAGCCCTAAGAGTATTCTACACTATGTTTTATAGATAGGTTCCTAGGAGTCTTAAGAGTATTCTACACTATGTTTTGTAGATAGTTTCCTAGGAGCCCTAAGAGTATTCTACACTATGTTTTATAGACAGGTTCCTAAGAGTCCTAAGAGTATTCTACACTATGTATTATAGATAGGTTCCTAGGAGCCCTAAGAGTATTCTACACTATGTTTTATAGATATGTTACTATTAGTCCTAAGAGTATTCTACACTATGTATTATAGATAGGTTCCTATGAGTCCTAAGAGTATTCTACACTATGTTTTATAGATAGGTTCCTAGGAGCCCTAAGAGTGCTCTACACTATGTTTTATACATAGGTTCCTAGGAGCCCTAAGAGTATTCTACACTATGTTTTATAGATATGTTACTATTAGTCCTAAGAGTATTCTACACTATGTATTATAGATAGGTTCCTATGAGTCCTAAGAGTATTCTACACTATGTTTTATAGATAGGTTCCTAGGAGCCCTAAGAGTATTCTACACTATGTTTTATAGATATGTTACTATTAGTCCTAAGAGTATTCTACACTATGTATTATAGATAGGTTCCTATGAGTCCTAAGAGTATTCTACACTATGTTTTATAGATAGGTTCCTAGGAGCCCTAAGAGTGCTCTACACTATGTTTTATACATAGGTTCCTAGGAGTCCTAAGAGTATTCTACACTATGTTTTATAGATAGGTTACTATTAGTCCTAAGAGTATTCTACACTATGTTTTATAGATAGGTTCCTAGAAGCCCTAAGAGTATTCTACACTATGTATTATAGATAGGTTCCTAGGAGCCCTAAGAGTGTTCTACACTATGTTTTATAGATAGGTTCCTAGGAGCCCTAAGAGTATTCTACACTATGTATTATAGATAGGTTCCTAGGAGCCCTAAGAGTGTTCTACACTATGTTTTATAGATAGGTTCCTAGGAGTCCTAAGAGTATTCTACACTATGTTTTATAGATAGGTTACTATTAGTCCTAAGAGTATTCTACACTATGTTTTATAGATAGGTTCCTAGGAGTCCTAAGAGTATTCTACACTATGTATTATAGATAGGTTCCTAGGAGCCCTTAGAGTGTTCTACACTATGTTTTATAGATAGGTTCCTAGGAGCCCTAAGAGTATTCTACACTATGTATTATAGATAGGTTCCTAGGAGCCCTAAGAGTGTTCTACACTATGTTTTATAGATAGGTTCCTAGGAGTCCTAAGATAATTCTACACTATGTTTATAGATAGGTTCCTAGGAGTCCTAAGAGTATTCTACACTATGTTTTATAGATAGGTTCCTAGGATTCCTAAGAGTATTCTACACTATGTTTTATAGACAGGTTCCTAGGAGTCCTAAGAGTATTCTACACTATGTATTATAGATAGATTCCTAGGAGTCCTAAGAGTATTCTACACTATGTTTTACAGATAGGTTCCTAGGAGTCCTAAGAGTATTCTACACTATGTTTTATAGAAAGGTTCCTAGAAGCCCTAAGAGTATTCTACACTATGTTTTATAGATAGGTTCCTAGTAGCCCTAAGAGTATTCTACACTATGTTTTATAGATAGGTTCCTAGGAGCCCTAAGAGTGCTCTACACTATGTTTTATACATAGGTTCCTAAGAGTCCTAAGAGTATTCTACACTATGTTTTATAGATAGGTTACTATTAGTCCTAAGAGTATTCTACACTATGTTTTATAGATAGGTTCCTAGAAGCCCTAAGAGTATTCTACACTATGTATTATAGATAGGTTCCTAGGAGTCTTAAGAGTATTCTACACTATGTTTTATAGATAGGTTCCTAGGAGTCCTAAGAGTATTCTACACTATGTTTTGTAGATAGTTTCCTAGGAGCCCTAAGAGTATTCTACACTATGTTTTATAGATATGTTACTATTAGTCCTAAGAGTATTCTACACTATGTATTATAGATAGGTTCCTATGAGTCCTAAGAGTATTCTACACTATGTTTTATAGATAGGTTCCTAGGAGCCCTAAGAGTATTCTACACTATGTTTTATAGATAGGTTCCTAGAAGCCCTAAGAGTATTCTACACTATGTTTTATAGACAGGTTCCTAGGAGTTCTAAGAGTATTCTACACTATGTTTTATAGATAGGTTCCTAGTAGCCCTAAGAGTATTCTACACTATGTTTTATAAATAGGTTCCTAGGAGCCCTAAGAGTGCTCTACACTATGTTTTATAGATAGGTTCCTAGGAGTCCTAAGAGTATTCTACACTATGTTTTATAGATAGGTTACTATTAGTCCTAAGAGTATTCTACACTATGTTTTATAGTTAGGTTCCTAGAAGCCCTAAGAGTATTCTACACTATGTATTATAGATAGGTTCCTAGGAGTCTTAAGAGTATTCTACACTATATTTTATAGATAGGTTCCTAGGAGTCCTAAGAGTATTCTACACTATGTTTTGTAGATAGGTTCCTAGGAGCCCTAAGAGTATTCTACACTATGTTTTATAGATAGGTTCCTAGGAGTCTTAAGAGTATACTACACTATGTTTTTGTAGATAGGTTCCTAGGAGTCCAAAGAGTATTCTACACTATGTTTTATAGACAGGTTCCTAGGAGTCCTAAGAGTATTCTACACTATGTTTTATAGATAGGTTCCTAGGAGTCCTAAGAGTATTCTACACTATGTATCATAGATAGGTTCCTAGGAGCCCTAAGAGTATTCTACACTATGTTTTATAGATATGTTACTATTAGTCCTAAGAGTATTCTACACTATGTATTATAGATAGGTTCCTATGAGTCCTAAGAGTATTCTACACTATGTTTTATAGATAGGTTCCTAGGAGCCCTAAGAGTATTCTACACTATGTTTTATAGATAGGTTCCTAGAAGCCCTAAGAGTATTCTACACTATGTTTTATAGACAGGTTCCTAGGAGTCCTAAGAGTATTCTACACTATGTATTATAGATAGGTTCCTAGGAGTCCTAAGAGTATTCTACACTATGTTTTATAGACAGGTTCCTAGGAGTCCTAAGAGTATTCTACACTATGTTTTATAGACAGGTTCCTATGAGTCCTAAGAGTATTCTACACTATGTTTTATAGATAGGTTCCTAGGAGCCCTAGAGTATTCTACACTATGTTTTATAGATAGGTTCCTAGAAGCCCTAAGAGTATTCTACACTATGTTTTATAGACAGGTTCCTAGGAGTTCTAAGAGTATTCTACACTATGTATTATAGATAGGTTCCTAGGAGTCCTAAGAGTATTCTACACTATGTTTTATAGACAGGTTCCTAGGAGTCCTAAGAGTATTCTACACTATGTTTTACAGATAGGTTCCTAGGAGTCCTAAGAGTATTCTACACTATGTTTTATAGAAAGGTTCCTAGAAGCCCTAAGAGTATTCTACACTATGTTTTATAGATAGGTTCCTAGTAGCCCTAAGAGTATTCTACACTATGTTTTATAAATAGGTTCCTAGGAGCCCTAAGAGTGCTCTACACTATGTTTTATAGATAGGTTCCTAGAAGCCCTAAGAGTATTCTACACTATGTATTATAGATAGGTTCCTAGGAGTCTTAAGAGTATTCTACACTATATTTTATAGATAGGTTCCTAGGAGTCCTAAGAGTATTCTACACTATGTTTTATAGACAGGTTCCTAGGAGTCCTAAGAGTATTCTACACTATGTTTTATAGACAGGTTCCTATGAGTCCTAAGAGTATTCTACACTATGTTTTATAGATAGGTTCCTAGGAGCCCTAAGAGTATTCTACACTATGTTTTATAGATAGGTTCCTAGAAGCCCTAAGAGTATTCTACACTATGTTTTATAGACAGGTTCCTTGGAGTTCTAAGAGTATTCTACACTATGTATTATAGATAGGTTCCTAGGAGTCCTAAGAGTATTCTACACTATGTTTTATAGACAGGTTCCTAGGAGTCCTAAGAGTATTCTACACTATGTTTTACAGATAGGTTCCTAGGAGTCCTAAGAGTATTCTACACTATGTTTTATAGAAAGGTTCCTAGAAGCCCTAAGAGTATTCTACACTATGTTTTATAGATAGGTTCCTAGTAGCCCTAAGAGTATTCTACACTATGTTTTATAAAAAGGTTCCTAAGAGCCCTAAGAGTGCTCTACACTATGTTTTATAGATAGGTTCCTAGGAGTCCTAAGAGTATTCTACACTATGTTTTATAGATAGGTTACTATTAGTCCTAAGAGTATTCTACACTATGTTTTATAGATAGGTTCCTAGAAGCCCTAAGAGTATTCTACACTATGTATTATAGATAGGTTCCTAGGAGTCTTAAGAGTATTCTACACTATATTTTATAGATAGGTTCCTAGGAGTCCTAAGAGTATTCTACACTATGTTTTATAGATAGCTTCCTAGGAGCCCTAAGAGTATTCTACACTATGTTTTATAGATAGGTTCCTAGGAGTCCTAAGATAATTCTACACTATGTTTATAGATAGGTTCCTAGGAGTCCTAAGAGTATTCTACACTATGTTTTATAGATAGGTTCCTTGGATTCCGTCCTAAGAGTATTCTACACTATGTTTTATAGACAGGTTCCTAGGAGTCCTAAGAGTATTCTACACTATGTATTATAGATAGGTTCCTAGGAGTCCTAAGAGTATTCTACACTATGTTTTACAGATAGGTTCCTAGGAGTCCTAAGAGTATTCTACACTATGTTTTATAGAAAGGTTCCTAGAAGCCCTAAGAGTATTCTACACTATGTTTTATAGATAGGTTCCTAGTAGCCCTAAGAGTATTCTACACTATGTTTTATAGATAGGTTCCTAGGAGCCCTAAGAGTGCTCTACACTATGTTTTATACATAGGTTCCTAAGAGTCCTAAGAGTATTCTACACTATGTTTTATAGATAGGTTACTATTAGTCCTAAGAGTATTCTACACTATGTTTTATAGATAGGTTCCTAGAAGCCCTAAGAGTATTCTACACTATGTTTTGTAGATAGGTTCCTAGGAGCCCTAAGAGTATTCTACAGTATGTTTTATAGATAGGTTCCTAGGAGTCTTTAGAGTATTCTACACTATGTTTTATAGATAGGTTCCTAGAAGCCCTTAAGAGTATTCTACACTATGTTTTGTAGATAGGTTCCTAGGAGCCCTAAGAGTATTCTACACTATGTTTTATAGATAGGTTCCTAGGAGTCCTAAGAGTATTCTACACTATGTATTATAGATAGGTTCCTAGAAGCCCTAAGAGTATTCTACACTATGTTTTATAGACAGGTTCCTAGGAGTTCTAAGAGTATTCTACACTATGTATTATAGATAGGTTCCTAGGAGTCCTAAGAGTATTCTACACTATGTTTTATAGAAAGGTTCCTAGGAGTCCTAAGAGTATTCTACACTATGTTTTACAGATAGGTTCCTAGGAGTCCTAAGAGTATTCTACACTATGTTTTATAGAAAGGTTCCTAGAAGCCCTAAGAGTATTCTACACTATGTTTTATAGATAGGTTCCTAGTAGCCCTAAGAGTATTCTACACTATGTTTTATAAATAGGTTCCTAGGAGCCCTAAGAGTGCTCTACACTATGTTTTATAGATAGGTTCCTAGGAGTCCTAAGAGTATTCTACACTATGTTTTATAGATAGGTTACTATTAGTCCTAAGAGTATTCTACACTATGTTTTATAGATAGGTTCCTAGAAGCCCTAAGAGTATTCTACACTATGTATTATAGATAGGTTCCTAGGAGTCTTAAGAGTATTCTACACTATATTTTATAGATAGGTTCCTAGGAGTCCTAAGAGTATTCTACACTATGTTTTGTAGATAGGTTCCTAGGAGCCCTAAGAGTATTCTACACTATGTTTTATAGATAGGTTCCTAGGAGTCTTAAGAGTATACTACACTATGTTTTGTAGATAGGTTCCTAGGAGTCCTAAGAGTATTCTACACTATGTTTTATAGACAGGTTCCTAGGAGTCCTAAGAGTATTCTACACTATGTTTTATAGATAGGTTCCTAGGAGTCCTAAGAGTATTCTACACTATGTTTTATAGATATGTTACTATTAGTCCTAAGAGTATTCTACACTATGTATTATAGATAGGTTCCTAGGAGCCCTAAGAGTATTCTACACTATGTTTTATAGATATGTTACTATTAGTCCTAAGAGTATTCTACACTATGTATTATAGATAGGTTCCTATGAGTCCTAAGAGTATTCTACACTATGTTTTATAGATATGTTACTATTAGTCCTAAGAGTATTCTACACTATGTATTATAGATAGGTTCCTAGGAGCCCTAAGAGTATTCTACACTATGTTTTATAGATAGGTTCCTAGAAGCCCTAAGGAGTATTCTACACTATGTTTTATAGACAGGTTCCTAGGAGTCCTAAGAGTATTCTACACTATGTATTATAGATAGGTTCCTAGGAGTCCTAAGAGTATTCTACACTATGTTTTCTAGATAGGTTACTATTAGTCCTAAGAGTATTCTACACTATGTTTTATAGTTAGGTTCCTAGAAGCCCTAAGAGTATTCTACACTATGTATTATAGATAGGTTCCTAGGAGTCTTAAGAGTATTCTACACTATATTTTATAGATAGGTTCCTAGGAGTCCTAAGAGTATTCTACACTATGTTTTGTAGATAGGTTCCTAGGAGCCCTAAGAGTATTCTACACTATGTTTTATAGATAGGTTCCTAGGAGTCTTAAGAGTATACTACACTATGTTTTGTAGATAGGTTCCTAGGAGTCCAAAGAGTATTCTACACTATGTTTTATAGACAGGTTCCTAGGAGTCCTAAGAGTATTCTACACTATGTTTTATAGATAGGTTCCTAGGAGTCCTAAGAGTATTCTACACTATGTATCATAGATAGGTTCCTAGGAGCCCTAAGAGTATTCTACACTATGTTTTATAGATATGTTACTATTAGTCCTAAGAGTATTCTACACTATGTATTATAGATAGGTTCCTATGAGTCCTAAGAGTATTCTACACTATGTTTTATAGATAGGTTCCTAGGAGCCCTAAGAGTATTCTACACTATGTTTTATAGATAGGTTCCTAGAAGCCCTAAGAGTATTCTACACTATGTTTTATAGACAGGTTCCTAGGAGTCCTAAGAGTATTCTACACTATGTATTATAGATAGGTTCCTAGGAGTCCTAAGAGTATTCTACACTATGTTTTATAGACAGGTTCCTAGGAGTCCTAAGAGTATTCTACACTATGTTTTATAGACAGGTTCCTATGAGTCCTAAGAGTATTCTACACTATGTTTTATAGATAGGTTCCTAGGAGCCCTAAGAGTATTCTACACTATGTTTTATAGATAGGTTCCTAGAAGCCCTAAGAGTATTCTACACTATGTTTTATAGACAGGTTCCTAGGAGTTCTAAGAGTATTCTACACTATGTATTATAGATAGGTTCCTAGGAGTCCTAAGAGTATTCTACACTATGTTTTATAGACAGGTTCCTAGGAGTCCTAAGAGTATTCTACACTATGTTTTACAGATAGGTTCCTAGGAGTCCTAAGAGTATTCTACACTATGTTTTATAGAAAGGTTCCTAGAAGCCCTAAGAGTATTCTACACTATGTTTTATAGATAGGTTCCTAGTAGCCCTAAGAGTATTCTACACTATGTTTTATAAATAGGTTCCTAGGAGCCCTAAGAGTGCTCTACACTATGTTTTATAGATAGGTTCCTAGAAGCCCTAAGAGTATTCTACACTATGTATTATAGATAGGTTCCTAGGAGTCTTAAGAGTATTCTACACTATATTTTATAGATAGGTTCCTAGGAGTCCTAAGAGTATTCTACACTATGTTTTATAGACAGGTTCCTAGGAGTCCTAAGAGTATTCTACACTATGTTTTACAGATAGGTTCCTAGGAGTCCTAAGAGTATTCTACACTATGTTTTATAGAAAGGTTCCTAGAAGCCCTAAGAGTATTCTACACTATGTTTTATAGATAGGTTCCTAGTAGCCCTAAGAGTATTCTACACTATGTTTTATAAAAAGGTTCCTAGGAGCCCTAAGAGTGCTCTACACTATGTTTTAAAGATAGGTTCCTAGGAGTCCTAAGAGTATTCTACACTATGTTTTATAGATAGGTTACTATTAGTCCTAAGAGTATTCTACACTATGTTTTATAGATAGGTTCCTAGAAGCCCTAAGAGTATTCTACACTATGTATTATAGATAGGTTCCTAGGAGTCCTAAGATAATTCTACACTATGTTTATAGATAGGTTCCTAGGAGTCCTAAGAGTATTCTACACTATGTTTTATAGATAGGTTCCTTGGATTCCTAAGAGTATTCTACACTATGTTTTATAGACAGGTTCCTAGGAGTCCTAAGAGTATTCTACACTATGTATTATAGATAGGTTCCTAGGAGTCCTAAGAGTATTCTACACTATGTTTTACAGATAGGTTCCTAGGGAGTCCTAAGAGTATTCTACACTATGTTTTATAGAAAGGTTCCTAGAAGCCCTAAGAGTATTCTACACTATGTTTTATAGATAGGTTCA
>NW_027440627.1:0-77036 GCF_031893055.1 Leptodactylus fuscus | reverse complement strand
CTATGCACCCCCATACACGGAATTAGAAAAAAAGTTATGGGTGTCATAATATTGGCACAGTTTTGGGTTTTTGTTACGGGGTTAAAATGTAAATAAAACCATATAAATTTGTTTTCCCTGGAATTGTACCAAAACATAGAATACAGGTGACATGTCATTTTTGGCCAGCACCGGGTTACGTTGGTGAGCACGTGGAACTGTATACCCAGCTGGGTATCAGCTCCACATTATACGTACTAGAGAGGGGCTACCAGCAGTGCCCCTCGCCAGCACCAGGGGACGTGGATACCCAGCTGTATATCCAGTCCAGAGTCCAGGTACTGGAGAGAGGCTGCCAGCAACCAATTTACTCTTCCACATCCTTCTCATCCTCCTCCTACAACCACAGCCCCTACTACTGAATATAGTAATATTTTCTGTTTTTTTTTTTAATTAAAAAAACATTTTTCATGCATACCCCCACAGGAGCGTGCAAAATCTTTTAGGGCTCCCCTCCAAGGGCCTGCAAAACAATTTTTTAGGGCTCCCCCAAAGAGCCTGCAAATTAATGTTTTAGGGCTCACCCCAAGGGCCTGAAATCTAATTTTTTAGAGGTCGCCCCAAGGGTCAAAAAATGAAAAACTGCTGCTGCATGGCTCTAGTCACCCCAAGGGCCAAAAAATGAAATGCTGCTGCTGCATGGCTCTAGTCACCCCAAGGGCCAAAAAATTAAAAACGAGAGCCATGCAGCAGCAGTCACCCCAAGGACCAAAAGCACTGTATTTTAAAGGCTCTACTCATTCCAAGGGCCAAAAGCACTGTATTTTAAAGGCTCCACTCACTCCAACAGCCAAAAGCACTGTATTTTAAAGGGTCTACTCATTCCAAGGGCCAAAAGCACTGTATTTTAAAGGCTCTGCTCACGCCAACAGCCAAAAACACTGAATTTTAATGTCTCCACTCACTCCAACAGCCAAAAGCACTGAATTTTAATGGCTCCACTCACTCCAAGGGCCAAAAGCACTGCTTTGTAAAGGCTCTACTCACGACAAGGGCCAAAAGCATTGTATTATAAAGGCTCCACTCATTCCAACAGCCAAAAGCACTGTATTTTAAAAGCTCTACTCACTCAAACAGCAAAAAGCACTGTATTTTTAAGGATCTACCGACTCCAACAGCCAAAAACACTGCTTTTGCAAGGCTCTACTCACTCTCAGTGCCAAAAACACTGCTTTTTAAAGGCTCACTCACTCCAACAGCCAAAAGCACTGCATTTTAAAGGCTCCACTCACTCCAACAGCCAAAAGCACTGAAGTTTAATGGCTCCACTCAATCCAACAGCCGAAAACACTGTATTTTAAAGGCTCTACTCACTCAAACAGCAAAAAGCACTGCATTTGAAAGGGTATACTCACTCCAACAGCCAAAACACTGAATTTTAATGGCTCTACTCACTCCAACAGCCAAAAGCACTGTATTTTAAAGGCTCTGCACACGCCAATGGCCAAAAGCACTGTATTATAAAGGCTCTACTCTCTCCAACAACCAAAAGCACTGTATTTTAAAGGTTCCACTCACTCCAAGGGCCAAAAGCACTGCATTTTAAAGGCTCCACTCACTCCAACAGCCAAAAGCACTGTATTTTAAAGGCTCTACTCACTCAAACAGCACTGTATTTTTAAGGATCTACCAACTCCAACAGCCAAAATCACTGCTTTTGCAAGGCTCTACTCACTCTCAGTGCCAAAAACACTGCTTTTTAAAGGCTCACTCACTCCAACACCCAGAAGCACTGCATTCTAAAGGCTCTACTCACTCCAACAGCCAAAACCACTGTACTTTAAAGGCTCCACTCACTCCAACAACCAAAAGCACTGTATTTTAAAGGCTCCACTCACTCCAACAGCCGAAAGCACTGTATTTTAAAGGCTCTACTCACTACAATAGCCAAAAGCACTGAAGTTTAAAGGCTCTACTCACTCCAACAGCCAAAAGCACTGTATTTTAAAGGCTCTACTCACTCCAACAGCCAAAAGCACTGAATTTAAATGGCTCCACTCACTCCAACAACCAAAAGCACTGTATTTTAAAGGCTCCACTCACTCCAACAGCCGAAAGCACTGTATTTTAAAGGCTCTACTCACTCCAACACCCAGAAGCACTGCATTCTAAAGGCTCTACTCACTCCAACAGCCAAAAGCACTGAAGTTTAAAGGCTCTACTCACTCCAAGGGCCAAAAGCACTGTATTTTAAAGGCTCTACTCACTCCAACAGCCAAAAGCACTGTATTTTAAAGGCTCTACTCACTCCAACAGCCAAAAGCACTGCATTTTAAAGGCTCTACTAACTCCAACAACCAAAAGCAATGTGTTTTAAAGGCTCCACTCAGTCCAAGGGCCAAACGCACTGAATTTTAATGGCTCCACTCACTCCAAGGGCCAAAAGCACTGCTTTGTAAAGGCTCTACTCATGACAAGGGCCAAAAGCATTGTATTATAAAGGCTCCACTCATTCCAACAGCCAAACGCACTGAATTTTAATGGCTCCACTCACTCCAAGGGCCAAAAGCACTGCTTTGTAAAGGCTCTACTCACGACAAGGGCCAAAAGCATTGTATTATAAAGGCTCCACTCATTCCAACAGCCAAAAGCACTGTATTTTAAAGGCTCTACTCACTCAAACAGCAAAAAGCATTGTATTTTTAAGGATCTACCTACTTCAACAGCCAAAAACACTGCTTTTGCAAGGCTCTACTCACTCTAAGTGCCAAAAACACTGCTTTTTAAAGGCTCATTCACTCAAACAGCAAAAAGCACTGCATTTGAAAGGCTCTACTCACTCCAACAGCACTGCATTTTAAAGGCTCTACTCACTCCAACAGCCAAATGCACTGTATTTTAAAGGCTCTAGTCACTCAAACAGCAAAAAGCACTGTATTTTTAAGGATCTACCGACTCCAACAGCCAAAAACACTGCTTTTGCAAGGCTCTACTCACTCTCAGTGCCAAAAACACTGCTTTTTAAAGGCTCAATCACTCCAACAGCCAAAAGCACTGCATTTTAAAGGCTCCACTCACTCCAACAGCCAAAAGCACTGAAGTTTAATGGCTCCACTCAATCCAACAGCCTAAAGCACTCTATTTTAAAGGCTCTACTCACTCAAACAGCAAAAAGCACTGCATATGAAAGGCTCCACTCACTCCAACAACCCAAAGCACTGTATTTTAAAGGCTCCACTCACTCCAAGGGCCAAAATCACTGCTTTTTAAAATCTCTACTCAAGCCAAGGGCCAAAAGCACTGTATTTTAAAGGGTCTACTCACTCCAACAGCCAAAAGCACAGTATTATAAAGGCTCTACTCACTCCAACAGCCAAAAACACTGCATTTTTAAGGCTCTGCTCACGCCAATGGCCAAAAGCACTGTATTATAAAGGCTCTACTCACTCCAACAGCCAAAACCACTGTACTTAAAAGGCTCTACTCACTCCAACAACCAAAAGCACTGTATTTTAAAGGCTCCACTCACTCCAAGGGCCAAAAGCACTGCATTTTAATGGCTCCACTCACTCCAACAGCCAAAAGCACTGCATTTTAAAGGCTCCACTCACTCCAACAGCCAAAAGCACTGTATTTTAAAGGCTCTACTCACTCAAACAGCACTGTATTTTTAAGGATCTACCTACTCCAATAGCCAAAATCACTGCTTTTGCAAGGCTCTACTCACTCTAAGTGCCAAAAACACTGCTTTTTAAAGGCTCACTCACTCCAACACCCAGAAGCACTGCATTCTAAAGGCTCTACTCACTCAAACAGCCAAAAGCACTGAAGTTTAAAGGCTCTACTCACTCCAACAGCCAAAACCACTGTACTTTAAAGGCTCCACTCACTCCAACAACCAAAAGCACTGTATTTTAAAGGCTCCACTCACTCCAACAGCCGAAAGCACTGTATTTTAAAGGCTCCACTCACTCCAACAACCAAAAGCACTGTATTTTAAAGGCTCCACTCACTCCAACAACCAAAAGCACTGTATTTTAAAGGCTCCACTCACTCCAACAGCCGAAAGCACTGTATTTTAAAGGCTCTACTCACTCAAACAGCAAAAAGCACTGCTTTTTAAAGGCTCACTCACTCCAACACCCTGAAGCACTGCATTCTAAAGGCTCTACTCACTCCAACAGCCAAAAGCACTGAAGTTTAAAGGCTCTACTCACTCCAAGGGCCAAAAGCACTGTATTTTAAAGGCTCTACTCACTCCAACAGCCAAAAGCACTGCATTTTAAAGGCTCTTCTCACTCCAACAGCCAAAAGCACTGTATTTTAAAGGCTCCACTCACTCCAAGGGCCAAAACCACTGTACTTTAAAGGCTCTACTCACTCCAACAACCAAAAGCACTGTATTTTAAAGGCTCCACTCACTCCAAGGGCCAAAATCACTGCTTTTTAAAAGCTCTACTCAAGCCAAGGGCCAAAAGCACTGTATTTTAAAGGCTCTACTCACTCCAACAGCCAAAAGCACTGAATTTTAATGGCTCCACTCACTCCAACAGCCAAAAGCACTGCATTTTAAAGGCTCTTCTCACTCCAACAGCCAAAAGCACTGCATTTTAAAGGCTCTTCTCACTCCAACAGCCAAAAGCACTGTATTTTAAAGGCTCCACTCACTCCAAGGGCCAAAAGCACTGCTTTTTAAAGGCTCCACTCATTCCAACAGCCAAAAGCACTGTATTTTAAAGGCTCTACTCACTCCAACAGCCAAAACCACTGTACTTTAAAGGCTCTACTCATGCCAACAACCAAAATCACTGTATTTTAAAGGCTCCACTCACTCCAAGGGCCAAAAACATTGTACTTTAAAGGCTCTACTCACTCCAACAACCAAAAGCACTGTATTTTAAAGGCTCTACTCACTCCAACAGCCAAAAGCACTGAAGTTTAACGGCTCTACTCACTCCAACAGCCAAAAGCACTGTATTTTAAAGGCTCTACTCACTCCAACAGCCAAAAGCACTGAATTTTAATGGCTCCACTCACTCCAACAGCCAAAAGCACTGCATTCTAAAGGCTCTACTCACTCCAACAGCAAAAAGCACTGCTTTTTAAAGGCTCACTCACTCCAACACCCAGAAGCACTGCATTCTAAAGGCTCTACTCACTCCAACAGCCAAAAGCACTGAAGTTTAAAGGCTCTACTCACTCCAAGGGCCAAAATCACTGTATTTTAAAGGATCTACCTACTCCAACAGCCAAAAGAAATGCATTTTTAAGGCTCTACTCACTCCAACAGCCAAAAGCACTGCATTTTAAAGGCTCTTCTCACTCCAACAGCCAAAAGCACTGTATTTTAAAGGCTCCACTCACTCCAAGGGCCAAAAGCACTGCTTTTTAAAGGCTCCACTCATTCCAACATCCAAAAGCACTGTATTTTAAAGGCTCTACTCACACCAACAACCAAAATCACTGTATTTTAAAGGCTCCACTCACTCCAAGGGCCAAAAGCACTGCTTTTTAAAAGCTCTACTCAAGCCAAGGGCCAAAAGCACTGTATTTTAAAGGGTCTACTCACTCCAACAGCCAAAAGCACTGTATTATAAAGGCTCTACTCATTCCAACAGCCAAAAGCACTGTATTTTAAAGGCTCTACTCACTCCAACGGCCAAAAACACTGCATTTTTAAGTCTCTGCTCACGCCATTGGCCAAAAGCACTGTATTTTAAAGGCTCTACTCACTCCAACAGCCAAAAGCACTGAATTTTAAAGGGTCTACTCACTCCAACAGCCAAAAGCACTGTATTTTAAAGGCTCTACTCACTCCAACAGCCAAAAACACAGCTTTTTATAGGCTTTGCTCATGCCAAGGGCCAAAAGCACTGTATTTTAAAGGCTCCACTCACTCCAAGGGCCAAAAGCACTGCTTTTTAAAGGCTCCACTCATTCCAACAGCCAAAAGCACTGTATTTTAAAGGCTCTACTCACTCCAACAGCCAAAACCACTGTACTTTAAAGGCTCTACTCATGCCAACAACCAAAATCACTGTATTTTAAAGGCTCCACTCACTCCAAGGGCCAAAAACATTGTACTTTAAAGGCTCTACTCACTCCAACAACCAAAAGCACTGTATTTTAAAGGCTCTACTCACTCCAACAGCCAAAAGCACTGAAGTTTAACGGCTCTACTCACTCCAACAGCCAAAAGCACTGTATTTTAAAGGCTCTACTCACTCCAACAGCCAAAAGCACTGAATTTTAATGGCTCCACTCACTCCAACAGCCAAAAGCACTGCATTCTAAAGGCTCTACTCACTCCAACAGCAAAAAGCACTGCTTTTTAAAGGCTCACTCACTCCAACACCCAGAAGCACTGCATTCTAAAGGCTCTACTCACTCCAACAGCCAAAAGCACTGAAGTTTAAAGGCTCTACTCACTCCAAGGGCCAAAATCACTGTATTTTAAAGGATCTACCTACTCCAACAGCCAAAAGAACTGCATTTTTAAGGCTCTACTCACTCCAACAGCCAAAAGCACTGCATTTTAAAGGCTCTTCTCACTCCAACAGCCAAAAGCACTGTATTTTAAAGGCTCCACTCACTCCAAGGGCCAAAAGCACTGCTTTTTAAAGGCTCCACTCATTCCAACATCCAAAAGCACTGTATTTTAAAGGCTCTACTCACACCAACAACCAAAATCACTGTATTTTAAAGGCTCCACTCACTCCAAGGGCCAAAAGCACTGCTTTTTAAAAGCTCTACTCAAGCCAAGGGCCAAAAGCACTGTATTTTAAAGGGTCTACTCACTCCAACAGCCAAAAGCACTGTATTATAAAGGCTCTACTCATTCCAACAGCCAAAAGCACTGTATTTTAAAGGCTCTACTCACTCCAACGGCCAAAAACACTGCATTTTTAAGTCTCTGCTCACGCCATTGGCCAAAAGCACTGTATTTTAAAGGCTCTACTCACTCCAACAGCCAAAAGCACTGAATTTTAAAGGGTCTACTCACTCCAACAGCCAAAAGCACTGTATTTTAAAGGCTCTACTCACTCTAATAGCCAAAAACACAGCTTTTTATAGGCTTTGCTCATGCCAAGGGCCAAAAGCACTGTATTTTAAAGGCTCTACTCACTCCAACAGCCAAAAGCACTGAATTTTAAAGGGTCTACTCACTCCAACAGCCCAAAGCACTTCTATTTTAAAGGCTCCACTCACTCCAAGGGCCAAAAGCACTGCTTTTTAAAAGCTCTACTCAAGCCAAGGGCCAAAAGCACTGTATTTTAAAGGGTCTACTCACTCCAACAGCCAAAAGCACAGTATTATAAAGGCTCTACTCACTCCAACGGCCAAAAACACTGCATTTTTAAGGCTCTGCTCACGCCAATGGCCAAAAGCACTGTATTTTAAAGGCTCTACTCACTCCAACAGCCACAACCACTGTACTTAAAAGGCTCTACTCACTCCAACAACCAAAAGCACTGTAGGCTCCACTCACTCCAACAGCCGAAAGCACTGTATTTTAAAGGCTCTACTCACTCAAACAGCAAAAAGCACTGCTTTTTAAAGGCTCACGCACTCCAACACTCAGAAGCACTGCATTCTAAAGGCTCTACTCACTCCAACAGCCAAAAGCACTGAAGTTTAAAGGCTCTACTCACTCCAAGGGCCAAAAGCACTGTATTTTAAAGGCTCTACTCACTCCAACAGCCAAAAGCACTGAATTTTAATGGCTCCACTCACTCCAACAGCCAAAAGCACTGCATTTTACAGGCTCTTCTCACTCCAACAGCCAAAAGCACTGTATTTTAAAGGCTCCACTCACTCCAAGGGCCAAAAGCACTGCTTTTTAAAGGCTCCACTCACTCCAAGGGCCAAAAGCACTGCTTTTTAAAGGCTCCACTCATTCCAACAGCCAAAAGCACTGTATTTTAAAGGCTCCACTCACTCCAACAGCCGAAAGCACTGTATTTTAAAGGCTCTACTCACTCTAAGTGCCAAAAACACTGCTTTTTAAAGGCTCATTCACTCAAACAGCAAAAAGCACTGCATTTGAAAGGCTCTACTCACTCCAACAGCACTGCATTTTAAAGGCTCTACTCACTCCAACAGCCAAATGCACTGTATTTTAAAGGCTCTAGTCACTCAAACAGCAAAAAGCACTGTATTTTTAAGGATCTACCGACTCCAACAGCCAAAAACACTGCTTTTGCAAGGCTCTACTCACTCTCAGTGCCAAAAACACTGCTTTTTAAAGGCTCAATCACTCCAACAGCCAAAAGCACTGCATTTTAAAGGCTCCACTCACTCCAACAGCCAAAAGCACTGAAGTTTAATGGCTCCACTCAATCCAACAGCCTAAAGCACTCTATTTTAAAGGCTCTACTCACTCAAACAGCAAAAAGCACTGCATATGAAAGGCTCCACTCACTCCAACAACCCAAAGCACTGTATTTTAAAGGCTCCACTCACTCCAAGGGCCAAAATCACTGCTTTTTAAAATCTCTACTCAAGCCAAGGGCCAAAAGCACTGTATTTTAAAGGGTCTACTCACTCCAACAGCCAAAAGCACAGTATTATAAAGGCTCTACTCACTCCAACAGCCAAAAACACTGCATTTTTAAGGCTCTGCTCACGCCAATGGCCAAAAGCACTGTATTATAAAGGCTCTACTCACTCCAACAGCCAAAACCACTGTACTTAAAAGGCTCTACTCACTCCAACAACCAAAAGCACTGTATTTTAAAGGCTCCACTCACTCCAAGGGCCAAAAGCACTGCATTTTAATGGCTCCACTCACTCCAACAGCCAAAAGCACTGCATTTTAAAGGCTCCACTCACTCCAACAGCCAAAAGCACTGTATTTTAAAGGCTCTACTCACTCAAACAGCACTGTATTTTTAAGGATCTACCTACTCCAATAGCCAAAATCACTGCTTTTGCAAGGCTCTACTCACTCTAAGTGCCAAAAACACTGCTTTTTAAAGGCTCACTCACTCCAACACCCAGAAGCACTGCATTCTAAAGGCTCTACTCACTCAAACAGCCAAAAGCACTGAAGTTTAAAGGCTCTACTCACTCCAACAGCCAAAACCACTGTACTTTAAAGGCTCCACTCACTCCAACAACCAAAAGCACTGTATTTTAAAGGCTCCACTCACTCCAACAGCCGAAAGCACTGTATTTTAAAGGCTCCACTCACTCCAACAACCAAAAGCACTGTATTTTAAAGGCTCCACTCACTCCAACAACCAAAAGCACTGTATTTTAAAGGCTCCACTCACTCCAACAGCCGAAAGCACTGTATTTTAAAGGCTCTACTCACTCAAACAGCAAAAAGCACTGCTTTTTAAAGGCTCACTCACTCCAACACCCTGAAGCACTGCATTCTAAAGGCTCTACTCACTCCAACAGCCAAAAGCACTGAAGTTTAAAGGCTCTACTCACTCCAAGGGCCAAAAGCACTGTATTTTAAAGGCTCTACTCACTCCAACAGCCAAAAGCACTGAATTTTAATGGCTCTTCTCACTCCAACAGCCAAAAGCACTGCATTTTAAAGGCTCTTCTCACTCCAACAGCCAAAAGCACTGTATTTTAAAGGCTCCACTCACTCCAAGGGCCAAAACCACTGTACTTTAAAGGCTCTACTCACTCCAACAACCAAAAGCACTGTATTTTAAAGGCTCCACTCACTCCAAGGGCCAAAATCACTGCTTTTTAAAAGCTCTACTCAAGCCAAGGGCCAAAAGCACTGTATTTTAAAGGCTCTACTCACTCCAACAGCCAAAAGCACTGAATTTTAATGGCTCCACTCACTCCAACAGCCAAAAGCACTGCATTTTAAAGGCTCTTCTCACTCCAACAGCCAAAAGCACTGCATTTTAAAGGCTCTTCTCACTCCAACAGCCAAAAGCACTGTATTTTAAAGGCTCCACTCACTCCAAGGGCCAAAAGCACTGCTTTTTAAAGGCTCCACTCATTCCAACAGCCAAAAGCACTGTATTTTAAAGGCTCTACTCACTCCAACAGCCAAAACCACTGTACTTTAAAGGCTCTACTCATGCCAACAACCAAAATCACTGTATTTTAAAGGCTCCACTCACTCCAAGGGCCAAAAACATTGTACTTTAAAGGCTCTACTCACTCCAACAACCAAAAGCACTTTATTTTAAAGGCTCTACTCACTCCAACAGCCAAAAGCACTGAAGTTTAAAGGCTCTACTCACTCCAACAGCCAAAAGCACTGTATTTTAAAGGCTCTACTCACTCCAACAGCCAAAAGCACTGAATTTTAATGGCTCCACTCACTCCAACAGCCAAAAGCACTGCATTCTAAAGGCTCTACTCACTCCAACAGCAAAAAGCACTGCTTTTTAAAGGCTCACTCACTCCAACACCCAGAAGCACTGCATTCTAAAGGCTCTACTCACTCCAACAGCCAAAATCACTGAAGTTTAAAGGCTCTACTCACTCCAAGGGCCAAAATCACTGTATTTTAAAGGATCTACCTACTCCAACAGCCAAAAGAACTGCATTTTTAAGGCTCTACTCACTCCAACAGCCAAAAGCACTGCATTTTAAAGGCTCTTCTCACTCCAACAGCCAAAAGCACTGTATTTTAAAGGCTCCACTCACTCCAAGGGCCAAAAGCACTGCTTTTTAAAGGCTCCACTCATTCCAACATCCAAAAGCACTGTATTTTAAAGGCTCTACTCACACCAACAACCAAAATCACTGTATTTTAAAGGCTACACTCACTCCAAGGGCCAAAACCACTGTACTTTAAAGGCTCTACTCACTCCAACAACCCAAAGCACTGTATTTTAAAGGCTCCACTCACTCCAAGGGCCAAAAGCACTGCTTTTTAAAAGCTCTACTCAAGCCAAGGGCCAAAAGCACTGTATTTTAAAGGGTCTACTCACTCCAACAGCCAAAAGCACTGTATTATAAAGGCTCTACTCATTCCAACAGCCAAAAGCACTGTATTTTAAAGGCTCTACTCACTCCAACGGCCAAAAACACTGCATTTTTAAGTCTCTGCTCACGCCATTGGCCAAAAGCACTGTATTTTAAAGGCTCTACTCACTCCAACAGCCAAAAGCACTGAATTTTAAAGGGTCTACTCACTCCAACAGCCAAAAGCACTGTATTTTAAAGGCTCTACTCACTCCAACAGCCAAAAACACAGCTTTTTATAGGCTTTGCTCATGCCAAGGGCCAAAAGCACTGTATTTTAAAGGCTCTACTCACTCCAACAGCCAAAAGCACTGAATTTTAAAGGGTCTACTCACTCCAACAGCCCAAAGCACTTCTATTTTAAAGGCTCCACTCACTCCAAGGGCCAAAAGCACTGCTTTTTAAAAGCTCTACTCAAGCCAAGGGCCAAAAGCACTGTATTTTAAAGGGTCTACTCACTCCAACAGCCAAAAGCACAGTATTATAAAGGCTCTACTCACTCCAACGGCCAAAAACACTGCATTTTTAAGGCTCTGCTCACGCCAATGGCCAAAAGCACTGTATTTTAAAGGCTCTACTCACTCCAACAGCCACAACCACTGTACTTAAAAGGCTCTACTCACTCCAACAACCAAAAGCACTGTAGGCTCCACTCACTCCAACAGCCGAAAGCACTGTATTTTAAAGGCTCTACTCACTCAAACAGCAAAAAGCACTGCTTTTTAAAGGCTCACGCACTCCAACACTCAGAAGCACTGCATTCTAAAGGCTCTACTCACTCCAACAGCCAAAAGCACTGAAGTTTAAAGGCTCTACTCACTCCAAGGGCCAAAAGCACTGTATTTTAAAGGCTCTACTCACTCCAACAGCCAAAAGCACTGAATTTTAATGGCTCCACTCACTCCAACAGCCAAAAGCACTGCATTTTACAGGCTCTTCTCACTCCAACAGCCAAAAGCACTGTATTTTAAAGGCTCCACTCACTCCAAGGGCCAAAAGCACTGCTTTTTAAAGGCTCCACTCACTCCAAGGGCCAAAAGCACTGCTTTTTAAAGGCTCCACTCATTCCAACAGCCAAAAGCACTGTATTTTAAAGGCTCTACTCACTCCAACAGCCAAAACCACAGTACTTTAAAGGCTCTACTCACGCCAACAACCAAAATCACTGTATTTTAAAGGCTCCACTCACTCCGAGGGCCAAAACCACTGTACTTTAAAGGCTCTACTCACTCCAACAACCAAAAGCACTGTATTTTAAAGGCTTCACTCACTCCAAGGGCCAAAATCACTGCTTTTTAAAAGCTCTACTCAAGCCAAGGGCCAAAAGCACTGTATTTTAAAGGCTCTACTCACTCCAACAGCCAAAAGCACTGCATTTTAAAGGCTCTTCTCACTCCAACAGCCAAAAGCACTGCATTTTAAAGGCTCTTCTCACTCCAACAGCCAAAAGCACTGTATTTTAAAGGCTCTACTCACTCCAACACCCAGAAGCACTGCATTCTAAAGGCTCTACTCAATCAAACAGCCAAAAGCACTGCATTTGAAAGGGTATACTCACTCCAACAGCCAAAACACTGAATTTTAATGGCTCTACTCACTCCAACAGCCAAAAGCACTGTATTTTAAAGGCTCTGCACACGCCAATGGCCAAAAGCACTGTATTATAAAGGCTCTACTCACTCCAACAGCCAAAACCACTGTACTTTAAAGGCTCTACTCACTCCAACAACTAAAAGCACTGTATTTTAAAGGTTCCACTCACTCCAAGGGCCAAAAGCACTGCATTTTAATGGCTCCACTCGCTCCAACAGCCAAAAGCACTGCATTTTAAAGGCTCCACTCACTCCAACAGCCAAAAGCACTGTATTTTAAAGGCTCTACTCACTCAAACAGCACTGTATTTTTAAGGATCTACCAACTCCAACAGCCAAAATCACTGCTTTTGCCAGGCTCTACTCACTCTCAGTGCCAAAAACACTGCTTTTTAAAGGCTCACTCACTCCAACACCCAGAAGCACTGCATTCTAAAGGCTCTACTCACTCCAACAGCCAAAACCACTGTACTTTAAAGGCTCCACTCACTCCAACAACCAAAAGCACTGTATTTTATAGGCTCCACTCACTCCAACAGCCGAAAGCACTGTATTTTAAAGGCTCTACTCACTACAACAGCCAAAAGCACTGAAGTTTAAAGGCTCTACTCACTCCAACAGCCAAATGCACTGTATTTTAAAGGCTCTACTCACTCCAACAGCCAAAAGCACTGAATTTTAATGGCTCCACTCACTCCAACAACCAAAAGCACTGTATTTTAAAGGCTCCACTCACTCCAACAGCCGAAAGCACTGTATTTTAAAGGCTCTACTCACTCAAACAGCAAAAAGCACTGCTTTTTAAAGGCTCACTCACTCCAACACCCAGAAGCACTGCATTCTAAAGGCTCTACTCACTCCAACAGCCAAAAGCACGGAAGTTTAAAGGCTCTACTCACTCCAAGGGCCAAAAGCACTGTATTTTAAAGGCTCTACTCACTCCAACAGCCAAAAGCACTGTATTTTAAAGGCTCTACTCACTCCAACAGCCAAAAGCACTGCATTTTAAAGGCTCTACTCACTCCAACAACCAAAAGCAATGTGTTTTAAAGGCTCCACTCAGTCCAAGGGCCAAACGCACTGAATTTTAATGGCTCCACTCACTCCAAGGGCCAAAAGCACTGCTTTGTAAAGGCTCTACTCATGACAAGGGCCAAAAGCATTGTATTATAAAGGCTCCACTCATTCCAACAGCCAAAAGCACTGTATTTTAAAGGCTCTACTCACTCAAACAGCAAAAAGCATTGTATTTTTAAGGATCTACCTACTTCAACAGCCAAAAACACTGCTTTTGCAAGGCTCTACTCACTCTAAGTGCCAAAAACACTGCTTTTTAAAGGCTCATTCACTCAAACAGCAAAAAGCACTGCATTTGAAAGGCTCTACTCACTCCAACAGCACTGCATTTTAAAGGCTCTACTCACTCCAACAGCCAAATGCACTGTATTTTAAAGGCTCTAGTCACTCAAACAGCAAAAAGCACTGTATTTTTAAGGATCTACCGACTCCAACAGCCAAAAACACTGCTTTTGCAAGGCTCTACTCACTCTCAGTGCCAAAAACACTGCTTTTTAAAGGCTCAATCACTCCAACAGCCAAAAGCACTGCATTTTAAAGGCTCCACTCACTCCAACAGCCAAAAGCACTGAAGTTTAATGGCTCCACTCAATCCAACAGCCTAAAGCACTCTATTTTAAAGGCTCTACTCACTCAAACAGCAAAAAGCACTGCATATCAAAGGCTCCACTCACTCCAACAACCCAAAGCACTGTATTTTAAAGGCTCCACTCACTCCAAGGGCCAAAATCACTGCTTTTTAAAATCTCTACTCAAGCCAAGGACCAAAAGCACTGTATTTTAAAGGGTCTACTCACTCCAACAGCCAAAAGCACAGTATTATAAAGGCTCTACTCACTCCAACAGCCAAAAACACTGCATTTTTAAGGCTCTGCTCACGCCAATGGCCAAAAGCACTGTATTATAAAGGCTCTACTCACTCCAACAGCCAAAACCACTGTACTTAAAAGGCTCTACTCACTCCAACAACCAAAAGCACTGTATTTTAAAGGCTCCACTCACTCCAAGGGCCAAAAGCACTGCATTTTAATGGCTCCACTCACTCCAACAGCCAAAAGCACTGCATTTTAAAGGCTCCACTCACTCCAACAGCCAAAAGCACTGTATTTTAAAGGCTCTACTCACTCAAACAGCACTGTATTTTTAAGGATCTACCTACTCCAATAGCCAAAATCACTGCTTTTGCAAGGCTCTACTCACTCTAAGTGCCAAAAACACTGCTTTTTAAAGGCTCACTCACTCCAACACCCAGAAGCACTGCATTCTAAAGGCTCTACTCACTCAAACAGCCAAAAGCACTGAAGTTTAAAGGCTCTACTCACTCCAACAGCCAAAACCACTGTACTTTAAAGGCTCCACTCACTCCAACAACCAAAAGCACTGTATTTTAAAGGCTCCACTCACTCCAACAGCCGAAAGCACTGTATTTTAAAGGCTCCACTCACTCCAACAACCAAAAGCACTGTATTTTAAAGGCTCCACTCACTCCAACAACCAAAAGCACTGTATTTTAAAGGCTCCACTCACTCCAACAGCCGAAAGCACTGTATTTTAAAGGCTCTACTCACTCAAACAGCAAAAAGCACTGCTTTTTAAAGGCTCACTCACTCCAACACCCTGAAGCACTGCATTCTAAAGGCTCTACTCACTCCAACAGCCAAAAGCACTGAAGTTTAAAGGCTCTACTCACTCCAAGGGCCAAAAGCACTGTATTTTAAAGGCTCTACTCACTCCAACAGCCAAAAGCACTGAATTTTAATGGCTCTTCTCACTCCAACAGCCAAAAGCACTGCATTTTAAAGGCTCTTCTCACTCCAACAGCCAAAAGCACTGTATTTTAAAGGCTCCACTCACTCCAAGGGCCAAAACCACTGTACTTTAAAGGCTCTACTCACTCCAACAACCAAAAGCACTGTATTTTAAAGGCTCCACTCACTCCAAGGGCCAAAATCACTGCTTTTTAAAAGCTCTACTCAAGCCAAGGGCCAAAAGCACTGTATTTTAAAGGCTCTACTCACTCCAACAGCCAAAAGCACTGAATTTTAATGGCTCCACTCACTCCAACAGCCAAAAGCACTGCATTTTAAAGGCTCTACTCACTCCAACAGCCAAAAGCACTGCATTTTAAAGGCTCTTCTCACTCCAACAGCCAAAAGCACTGTATTTTAAAGGCTCCACTCACTCCAAGGGCCAAAAGCACTGCTTTTTAAAGGCTCCACTCATTCCAACAGCCAAAAGCACTGTATTTTAAAGGCTCTACTCACTCCAACAGCCAAAAGCACTGTATTTTAAAGGCTCTACTCACTCCAACAGCCAAAAGCACTGTATTTTAAAGGCTCTACTCACTCCAACAGCCAAAAGCACTGTATTTTAAAGGCTCTACTTACTCTAACAGCCAAAAACACTGCTGGTGCAAGGCTCTACGCACTCCAAGGGCCAAAAACACTGCTTTTTAAAGGCTAAGCTCAGGCCAAGGGCCGAAAGCACTGTATTTGAAAGGCTCTACTCACTCCAACAGCCAAAAGCACTGTATTTTAAAGGCTCCACTCACTCAAAGGGCCAAAAGCACTGTATTTTAAAGGCTCTACTCACTCCAACAGCCAAAAGCACTGCTTTTTAAAGGCTCTACTCACGCCAAGGGCCAAAAGCACTGTATTTTAAAGGCTCTACTCACTCCAACAGCCAAAAGCACTGTATTTTAAAGGCTCCACTCACTCAAAGGGCCAAAAGCACTGTATTTGAAAGGCTCTACTCACTCCTACAGCCAAAAACACTGCTGGTGCAAGGCTCTACTCACTCCAAGGGCCAAAAACACTGCTTTTTAAAGGCTAAGCTCAGGCCAAGGGCCGAAAGTACTGTATTTGAAAGGCTCTACTCACTCCAACAGCCAAAAGCACTGTATTTTAAAGGCTCCTCTCACTCAAAGGGCCAAAAGCACTGTATTTGAAAGGCTCTACTCACTCCTACAGCCAAAAACACTGCTGGTGCAAGGCTCTACTCACTCCAAGGGCCAAAAACACTGGTTTTTAAAGGCTCTGCTCACGCCAAGGGCCAAAAGCACTGTATTTGAAAGGCTCTACTCAGTCCAACAGCCAAAAGCACTTGCATTTGCTGAGGTGTAATAGTGGACTTGGTGACCCTCCTGAGTCGAATGGTAGGATCCCCTGAAACTAAGAATTTTCTCCCATAGACTATAATGGGGTTCGATATTCGTTCGAATAGTCGAATATTGAGATGCCATTCGTAACGAATAATGAACATCGAATATTTTACTGTTCGCTCATCTCTAATACCCACTTATCTCTCCTCATGGGAAAAGGAATTAAACACAAAATTCACAAGTGCAGAGACTGACCTAATTCTGAAAAATTCTCATGGCTTCTCTAGGTGTGTAAGATTGCAAGAGACTCACTTTAAGGTCCTAGCAAGGTGGTACAAAACCCCTGAATGGTTGCATGCCCATGGACTAGCAGAGTCCAAATTGCGTTGGAGGTGTAGGACACAGACGGGTAGCATGTTACACATCTGGTGGTCATGTGACTTGCTCCGACCCTTTTGGACAGGTGTAGAAACTCAAATTTCTAGAGTGATGAAAAAGCAAATTTGATTGACACCCGAAATGGTCTTATTGTCCAAGCCCTCACCCCAATACACACCTTCAAAAATGAATCTCATTACTAGAGATGAGCGAACACCCAAATGTTCGAAGTTCGAAATCTGATTCGAACAGCCGCTCACTGTTCGAACAGGTTTCGAACCCCATTATAGTCTATGGGGAACATATACTCGTTAAGGGGGAAACCCAAATCTGTCTCAGGAGGGTCACCAAGTCCACTATGACACCCCAGGAAATGATACCAACACCCTGGAATGACACTGGGACAGCAGGGGAAGCATGCCTGGGGGCATAAAAGTCACTTTATTACATGGAAATCCCTGTCAGCTTGCGATTTTTGCAAGCTTTTTCCCATAGGAATGCATTGGCCAGTCTTCAGAATTCGGCCAATCAGCGCTGGCTCTGCCGGAGGAGGCGGAGTCTAAGATCGCTCCACACCAGTCTCCATTCAGGTCCGACCTTAGACTCCGCCTCCTCCGGCAGAGCCAGCGCTGATTGGCTGGAGACTGGCCAATGCATTCCTATGGGTATGCGGTGATGCAGACAAGCTGAGCGAGTGCACACACTCACCTCTACTGTGTTGAGCCAGTTCTGCTCAACTACACCATGTGCCGGTCGGCTCTGCTGTGCGAGCTCAGCACACACTCAGCTCTGCTGATTCTGTATACTGATTCTGTATACTGGCCAATCAACGCTGGCCAATGCCAGCGGTGATGCAGAGCTGAGTGTGTGCCGAGCTCGCACAGCAGTGCTGACCGGCACACGGTGTAGTTGAGCAGAACTGGCTCAACACTGCTGAGTCTCTGCACGTCTTCTATATCTCATTCGGCCAATCAACGCTGCTCAATGCATTCCTATGGGAAAAAGTTTATCTCACAAAAAACACAATTACACACCCGATAGAGCCCCAAAAAGTTATTTTTAATAACACTCCCACATAAATAAAGGTTATCCCTAGCTATCTCTGCCTGTACAGCTATCCCTGTCTCATAGTCACAAAGTTCATATTCTCATATGACCCGGATTTGAAATCCACTATTCGTCTAAAATGGAGGTCACCTGATTTCGGCAGCCAATGACTTTTTCCGATTTTTTTCAATGCCCCCGTTGTCGTAGTTCCTGTCCCACCTCCCCTGCGCTGTTATTGGTGCAAAAAAAGCGCCAGGGAAGGTGGGAGGGGAATCGAATTTTTTTGGAGTTTGCCACGTGGTGTCCGTATGGAATCGAACATCTCGAACAGCCTGATATCCGATCGAACATGTGTTCGATAGAACACTTTTCGCTCATCTCTACTCATTACTAGAGATGAGCGAACAGTGTTCTATCGAACTCATGTTCGATCGGATATTAGGCTGTTCGGCATGTTCGATTCAAATCGAACACCGCGTGGTAAAGTGCGCCATTACTCAATTCCCCTCTCACCTTCCCTAGCGCCATTTTTGCTCCAATAACAGCGCAGGGTAGGTGGGACAGGAACTACGACACCGGTGACGTTGAAAAAAGTAGGAAAAACCCATTGGCTGCCGAAAACATGTGACCTCTAATTTAAAAGAACAGCGCTGCCCAGGTTCGCGTCATTCTGAGCTTGCAATTCACCGAGAACGGAGGCTTCAGTCCACTTAGCTAGGGATCAGATTCTGGGTAGGAAGGGACAGGCTAGGATAGGAAGGAGAAGACAACCAACAGCTCTTGTAAGAGCTAAATTCCAGGGAGAAGCTTATCAGTGTAATGTGGCACTGACGGGCTCAATCGCCGCAACCCAGCTTTCCCCGGATCCTGAATGGAATACACAGACAGTGTATTCCTGTATACCCTATATATACACCCCCGATCCCCGTTCCAACGGTGTGCCCCCCCACCTTCACCCCAGAAAAACCCTGCAAGTCCCCTAGCAATAGTTCTGCCACTGACATATAGTGCCAGTTTCTGACTGGAAATTCAAAGAATATATTGGGGTTACAAATACCCTCATTTCTTGCTACTGCCATATAGTGCCAGTTTCTGACTGGGAATTCCAAGAATATATTGGGGTTACAAATACCCTCATTTCTTGCTCCTGCCATATAGTGCCATTGTCTGACTGGGAATTCCAATAATATATTGGGGTTACAAATACCTTCAAGTCCTGCCACTGACATATAGTGCCATTGTCTGACTGGGAATTCCAAGAATATATTGGGGTTACAAATACCTTCAAGTCCTGCCACTGCCATATAGTGCCATTGTCTGACTGGGAATTCCAACATTATATTGGGGTTACAAATACCTTCAAGTTCTGCCACTGACATATAGTGCCAGTTTCTGACTGGGAATTCAAAGAATATATTGGGGTTACAAATACCCTCATTTCTTGCTACTGCCATATAGTGCCATTGTCTGACTGGGAATTCCAAGAATATATTGGGGTTACAAATACCTTCAAGTCCTGCCACTGCCATATAGTGCCATTGTCTGACTGGGAATTCCAAGAATATATTGGGGTTATAAATACCCTCATTTCTTGCTACTGCCATATAGTGCCATTGTCTGACTGGGAATTCCAAGAATATATTGGGGTTACAAATACCTTCAAGTCCTGCCACTGACATATAGTGCCATTGTCTGACTGGGATTTCCAAGAATATATTGGGGTTACAAATACCTTCAAGTCCTGCCACTGCCATATAGTGCCATTGTCTGACTGGGAATTCCAAGAATATATTGGGGTTACAAATACCTTCAAGTCCTGCCACTGACATATAGTGCCAGTTTCTGACTGGGAATTCCAAGAATATATTGGGGTTACAAATACCTTCAAGTCCTGCCACTGCCATATAGTGCCATTGTCTGACTAGGAATTCCAAGAATATATTGGGGTTACAAATACCCTCATTTCTTGATACTGCCATACAGTGCCATTGTCTGACTGGGAATTCCAATAATATATTGGGGTTACAAATACCTTCAAGTCCTGCCACTGCCATATAGTGCCATTGTCTGACTGGGAATTCCAAGAATATATTGGGGTTACAAATACCTTCAAGTCCTGCCACTGCCATATAGTGCCATTGTCTGACTGGGAATTCCAAGAATATATTGGGGTTACAAATACCTTCAAGTCCTGCCACTGCCATATAGTGCCATTGTCTGACTGGGAATTCCAAGAATATATTGGGGTTACAAATACCCTCATTTCTTGCTACTGCCATATAGTGCCATTGTCTGACTGGGAATTCCAATAATATATTGGGGTTACAAATACCTTCAAGTCCTGCCACTGCCATATAGTGCCATTGTCTGACTGGGAATTCCAAGAATATATTGGGGTTACAAATACCTTCAAGTCCTGCCACTGCCATATAGTGCCATTGTCTGACTGGGAATTCCAAGAATATATTGGGGTTACAAATACCTTCAAGTCCTGCCACTGACATATAGTATATTATCCCTACGTAAGCTTGTTATAGAGGGTATTAGATTGGGTATTTTTTGTGAAAAAGATGAAAAATTTTTGATCCCTACACATCCGGTGACTCCAATAATGCACGGTTTGCCCAAGGTGCACAAAGATGTGTTCCCCCCTCCACTCAGGCCCATTGTTTCTGGGATAGGGTCCCTGAATGAAAATCTTTGCGATTGGATTGACCAAATATTACAACCGTTGGTCACCCGTATACCGGGATATGTCAGGGACTCGAAAGAAATTCTTAGGATTTTCAGTGGGTTTGAGTGGAGGGGGGATTATGCATGGGTCACTTGTGATGTTTCCTCTTTATACCCCTCAATACCACATGACATAGCACTCTTAGCGTTAATGGACCATTTGAAAAGATTTTCGGATTTTACTAATGAAAGGTGTGAATTTATAGTTGAGACTGTGAATTATCTACTGCAACATAATTATTTTATGTTCAACAACAGGTACTATCTCCAAGTCTGCGGAGTGCCAATGGGGGCGAGGTTCTCGCCCTCACTGGCTAATCTTGTCATGGCATGGTGGGAAAGCAAATGTATCTTCCATGCCAGCAATCCCTTTCGGGACAATATTAGCTGGTATGGAAGATACATTGATGATTTATTGCTTGTTTGGAAGGGGGAGGATAGAGAAATTATTGATTTCGTGGATTATATAAATGTGAACCAATTTAACCTCAAATTCACATATAGATTTGACAGAATCACTATTGATTTTCTAGATGTTACCCTTTCGGGAAATGCTGAAGAGGGTGTAGTTCACACTAGCCTTTTTCGCAAAAGTCAATCAGGTAACACATTGTTGCATGCAGATAGTTCTCACCCAGCCCATACTATTCGAGCATTACCAGTGGGGGAGATGATGAGACTCAAAAGAGCTTGCAGCAGGGATGATATATACAAGTCACAGTCTGAGCAGATTTTTAAACGTTTGAAGGAAAGAGGATATTCCAGCTGGTCATTAAACAGAGCGAGGAAAATAGTAGAGGGGACTGATAGGGCAATGCTGCTATCCTCTAATAAGAACAAAAACAAACCGAAAACTACCACACAAAAAGGTTTTAACCTTTATTTCTCTACTAGATTCAGCACAGACTACAAGGAAGTAATGAATATAATACGCAGAAATATGGGTATATTATATCAGGATGAGACGTTGTGTACCATACTTACTGATGGAGTGAAATTTGTCTCCAGAAGAGGGAAAACATTGGCAAATTATTTATCCCCTAGTCTTTTTTTGGAGGAAAATAGAATCAAATCAGAGACCTGGTTACATATTAAGGGTTTCTACAAATGTGGTCACAGCAGATGCCAAACATGTAAATATGTAGAGAAAACATCTGTATTTCAAAATTCTACTTATACTTCAACCTATAACATCAATGGATTCATGAATTGTACCACGGATCACGTGGTCTATATGGTTACGTGTAAAACATGCAATTTACAATACATAGGAAGTACCATCAGGTCTCTCAAACTTAGAGTTTCGGAACATGTACAGAGTATTGTTAACAAAAATTCTTTGAAAATTACAGGAGTAACTAGACACTTCCGGGAAAAACATGGAGGGGATATATCATCCCTAAGTTTCAAGGCTATCGAACGGATTGCCAAACCAGTTAGGGGAGGTAACTGGGAGCATATGGTCAGAATTAGAGAAGCATTTTGGGTGCTCAAATTGGACACAAGAGTGCCGAAAGGAATGAATTATAAAAATGATCTTTCTTACATATATAAATACTGAGAACCACATAACCATAGTTGACATTTTTGTAGTCAATTACATTTATTTAGGCTTATGTTTATGATTCATATAGGTCACGAGTATATATTATCAGGTTACAGCACGACACATCAATAACGTTATATAATAGTGGTTGGGATACTGAAGGATATAGATATACACAGCGGCATTCATGGGATTGTCAACAACTGTTATATTCATAGTCATTTGTATTCCAGAGAGTAATATAAGTTAGGGTGGTTTTGCAGTGTTTATACTTGCTAAATTACAATAGTTTTCACAATACATTTATTTCAGGAACAATGTATCAGTGTAGTAACGGAGTTCACAACGTCTTACCCCATACATTGGCGTAGCGGCATATACTTACCTTGATTGGTCTATCCACCCATGTGACTGGGAGGATTGAACACGCATGCGCATAGGTTAGAAGTCGGACATCTTCATTATGGGCAGAACGGGAGCCCATGTTACGCGGTAGATGGTTCATCTCGTTTCTATCTCTTTTTACAAGTTAATTTGTAAGTTTTTAATTATTTTTTATCCCTGTTTGTTTTGTATTATGTAACAAGTGACAGTGTTTGTATTAATCCATTGTATAGGTGTATTAGTTTACTTTGTTTATTTTGTGTGTTTGTTATGTTTTTCATTGTGACCTTTGGTTATTACGTAGAGTCTCTGACCTTAGCACCTCAGGTGCAGTAATGACATTTAGAGCTATATAAGATGGTCAGTCTTTCTATGGCGTCAGACTATGAGAAAGGGGCGAATATAGGTGCCCCGAAACGCGTCAGTCGGACGTTTTGCTCATTCAACTCTGCCATTATGGATATTTGTTGAGATATACAATTTTATTTGAACATTCCATGTTCATGAATAACTTTCACAATAAAGGTTAAGTTTTAATCGAGAGGAATTCGGATGCTGGAGTATTCTATTCAGAGGTTTTGCATTTGTGCCTCGGGCTGGGAGGCTGAATCTCCGTGCACCTTCCTTCTTTATCAGGATTTCCCACGGATATTGCATGTCATGGCACCCGCAGATTTTTTCATCAGAGAACACGTGAGTGAGCTGACACATTTGTGTTTATTTTTCTAAGACTGACATATAGTGCCAGTTTCTGACTGGGAATTCCAAGAATATATTGGGGTTACAAAAACCTTCAAGTCCTGCCACTGCCATATAGTGCCATTGTCTGACTAGGAATTCCAAGAATATATTGGGGTTACAAATACCCTCATTTCTTGCTACTGCCATATAGTGCCATTGTCTGACTGGGAATTCCAATAATATATTGGCGTTACAAATACCTTCAAGTTCTGCCACTGACATATAGTGCCAGTTTCTGACTGGGAATTCAAAGAATATATTGCGGTTACAAATACCCTCATTTCTTGCTACTGCCATATAGTGCCAGTTTCTGACTGGGAATTCCAAGAATACATTGGGGTTACAAATACCCTCATTTCTTGCTACTGCCATATAGTGCCATTGTCTGACTGGGAATTCCAATAATATATTGGGGTTACAAATACCCTCATTTCTTGCTACTGCCATATAGTGCCATTGTCTGAATGGGAATTCCAATAATATATTGGGGTTACAAATACCTTCAAGTCCTGCCACTGCCATATAGTGCCATTGTCTGACTGGGAATTCCAAGAATATATTGGGGTTACAAATACCTTCAAGTCCTGCCTCTGCCATATAGTGCCATTGTCTGACTGGGAATTCCAAGAATATATTGGGGTTACAAATACCTTCAAGTCCTGCCACTGCCATATAGTGCCATTGTCTGACTGGGAATTCCAAGAATATATTGGGGTTACAAATACCTTCAAGTCCTGCCACTGACATATAGTGCCAGTTTCCGACTGGGAATTCCAAGAATATATTGGGGTTACAAATACCTTCAAGTCCTGCCACTGCCATAGAGTGCCATTGTCTGACTGGGAATTCCAAGAATATATTGGGGTTACAAATACCTTCAAGTCCTGCCACTGACATATAGTGCCAGTTTCTGACTGGGAATTCCAAGAATATATTGGGGTTACAAATACCTTCAAGTCCTGCCTCTGCCATATAGTGCCATTGTCTGACTGGGAATTCCAAGAATATATTGGGGTTACAAATACCTTCAAGTCCTGCCACTGACATATAGTGCCAGTTTCTGACTGGGAATTCCAATAATATATTGGGGTTACAAATACCTTCAAGTCCTGCCACTGCCATATAGTGCCATTGTCTGACTGGGAATTCCAAGAATATATTGGGGTTACAAATACCTTCAAGTCCTGCCACTGACATATAGTGCCAGTTTCTGACTGGGAATTCCAATAATATATTGGGGTTACAAATACCTTCAAATCCTGCCACTGCCATATAGTGCCATTGTCTGACTGGGAATTCCAAGAAAATATTGGGGTTACAAATACCCTCATTTCTTGCTACTGCCATATAGTGCCATTGTCTGACTGGGAATTCCAATAATATATTAGGGTTACAAATACCTTCAAGTCCTGCCGCTGCCATATAGTGCCATTGTCTGACTGGGAATTCCAAGAATATATTGAGGTTACAAATACCCTCATTTCTTGCTACTGCCATATAGTGCCATTGTCTGACTGGGATTTCCAAGAATATATTGGGGTTACAAATACCTTCAAGTCCTGCCTCTGCCATATAGTGCCATTGTCTGACTGGGAATTCCAAGAATATATTGGGGTTACAAATACCCTCATTTCATGCTACTGCAATATAGTGCCATTGTCTGACTGGGAATTCCAATAATATATTAGGGTTACAAATACCTTCAAGTCCTGCCACTGACATATAGTGCCATTGTCTGACTGGGAATTCCAAGAATATATTGGGGTTACAAATACCCTCATTTCTTGCTACTGCCATATAGTGCCATTGTCTGACTGGGAATTCCAATAATATATTGGGGTTACAAATACCTTCAAGTCCTGCCACTGCCATATAGTGCCATTGTCTGACTGGGAATTCCAAGAATATATTGTTGTTACAAATACCCTCATTTCTTGCTACTGCCATATAGTGCCATTGTCTGACTGGGAATTCCAAGAATATATTGGGGTTACAAATACCTTCAAATTCTGCCACTGACATATAGTGCCAGTTTCTGACTGGGAATTCAAAGAATATATTGGGGTTACAAATACCCTCATTTCTTGCTACTGCCATATAGTGCAATTGTCTGACTGGGAATTCCAAGAATATATTGGGGTTACAAATACCTTCAAGTCCTGCCACTGACATATAGTGCCAGTTTCTGACTGGGAATTCAAAGAATATATTGGGTTTACAAATACCCTCATTTCTTGCTACTGCCATATAGTGCCATTGTCTGACTGGGAATTCAAAGAATATATTGGGGTTACAAATACGCTCATTTCTTGCTACTGCCTTATAGTGCCAGTTTCTGACTGGGAATTCAAAATGCGCAAGGCTCCCGGAAAGGTACGTGGACGAGGCCGTTGGCGAGGTCGGGGGAATGGTTCTGGGGAGCAAGGTAGCAGTGAAGCCACAGGGTGTCCCGTGCCTACTCCTGTGGGGCAGCAAGCATTGCGCCACTCCACAGTGCTAGGGTTGCTTGCCACATTAACTAAACTGCAGGGTACAAACCTTAGTAGGCCCGAGAACCAGGAACAGGTCTTGCAATGGCTGTCGGATAACGCTTACAGCACATTGTCCAGCAGCCAGTCAGGCTCTGCCTCCTCTCCTCCTATTACCCAATAGTCTTGTCCTCCTTCCTCCCAAAATTCCCAAGCTTCAAAGAACAATAAGCCCAACTGTCCCTGCTCCCCGCTCCTTTCATTGTCCCTCAACCTGCCCCTCCATGTCACGATTCCACGGACCTAACAGAGGAGCATCTGTGTCCAGATGCTCAAACACTAGAGTCTCCTCCATCTCCGTTCGATTTGGTGGTGGATGACCAGCAACCCACCCTCATCGACGACGATGTGACGCATTTTCCGTCAGGGCTTCCAGTTGACCTGCACATTGTGCGGGAGGAGGAGATGAGACAGGAGTTGGAAGAGGAAGTGGTGGATGATGAGGACACTGACCCGACCTGGACAGGGGGGATGTCAAGCAGGGAAAGTAGTGTGGATGTTGAGGCAGGTGCAGCACCAAAAAGGGTAGCTAGAGGCAGAGGCAGAGGTCAGCAGCTTAGGCGAAGCCAGGCCACACCCGGAATCTCCCAAGATGTTCTAGTTCGTACCCAGCCCCGAAAAACTCCCACCTCGAGGGCACGTTTCTCGAAGGTGTGGAGTTTTTTCAAGGAATGCGCCGAGGACAGATATAGTGTTGTCTGCACAATTTGCCTCTCGAAATTGATTAGGGGCTCTGAGAAGAGCAACCTGTCCACCACTTCAATGCGCCGTCATTTGGAATCCAAGCACTGGAATCAGTGGCAGGCAGCAACGGCAGGACAAAGGCCACCTGCCGTTCACGCCACTGCCTCTGCCTCTGCCACTGCCACTGCTGACTGTGCTGGCGATGCACTCCAGAGGACGAGCCAGGACACCACTTCATCTGCCTCCGCCACTTTGTTGACTTCTTCCTCATCCTCCCCTGTTCCTGTCTTATCTCCTTCTCCTGCACCATCAAAGGCACCATCAGGCGCTTCTTTACAACAACCCACCATCTCTCAGACATTGGAGCGGCGGCAGAAATACACCGCTAACCACCCACACGCGCAAGCCTTGAACGCCAACATCGCTAAACTGCTGGCCCAGGAGATGTTGGCGTTCCGGCTTGTTGAAACTCCCGCCTTCCTGGACCTGATGGCAACTGCGGCACCTCGCTATGCCGTCCCTAGCCGTCACTACTTCTCCCGGTGTGCCGTCCCCGCCTTGCACCAGCACGTGTCACTCAACATCAGGCGGGCCCTTAGTTCCGCGCTTTGCACAAAGGTCCACTTGACCACCGACGCGTGGACAAGTGCATGCGGACAGGGACGCTACATTTCACTGACGGCACACTGGGTGAATGTAGTTGAGGCTGGGACTGCTTCCCAAACTGGCCCGGTGTACCTCGTCTCCCCGCCTCACATTCCTGGCAGGGACACGAGAAGAACACCCCCCTCCTCCTCCACCGCCTCCTCCTCCCCCACCGGCTCCTCCTCCGCCACCGCCTCCTTCTCCGCCACCGCCTCCTCCTCCGCTGTTAGGTTGACCCCAGCTACGAGTTGGAAACGTTGCAGCACTGGCGTTGGTAGACGGCAGCAGGCCGTGCTGAAGCTGATCAGCTTGGGGGACAGACAGCACACTGCCTCCGAGGTGAGGGATGCCCTCCTCGATGAGACGGCAATATGGTTTGAGCCGCTGCACCTGGGCCCAGGCATGGTCGTTTGTGATAACGGCCGGAACCTGGTAGCAGCTCTGGAGCTTGCCGGACTCCAACATGTTCCATGCCTGGCCCACGTCTTCAACCTAGTGGTGCAACGTTTCCTAAAGAGCTACCCCAATGTTCCAGAGCTACTGGTGAAAGTGCGGCGCATGTGCGCCCACTTTCGCAAGTCGACAGTAGCCGCTGCTAGCTTAAAATCTCTCCAGCAACGCCTGATTGTGCCACAACACCGGCTTTTGTGCAACGTCCCCACACGCTGGAACTCAACGTTTCAGATGTTGAATAGAGTGGTTGAGCAGCAGAGACCTTTGATGGAATACCAGCTACAAAACCCTAGGGTGCCACAAAGTCAGCTGCCTCAGTTTCTCATCCATGAGTGGCCATGGATGAGAGACCTTTGTGACATCCTATGGGTGTTTGAGGAGTCCACAAGGAGGGTGAGCTCTGAGGATGCGATGGTGAGCCTTACAATCCCGCTCTTGTGTGTTCTGAGAGAATCCCTGATTGACATCAGGGATAACTCAGATCACACAGAGGAGTCAGGGATAGCATCCGATCCGTCACAGCTGGAGAGTAGGTCCACACATCTGTCCGCTTCATCACGTTTAATGGAGGAGGAGGAGGAGGAAGAAGAGTTGTCCGATGATGTGATGGTGATACAGGAGGCTTCCGGGCAACTTTGAATCGTCCCATTGTTGCAGCGCGGATGGGTAGACATGGACGATGAGGAGGAAATGGCGATTGAACTTTCCGGGGGGCCAGAGGAGTCATGCCAACTAACACTGTGGCAGACATGGCTGAGTTCATGTTGGGGTGCTTTACAACCGACAAGCGTATTGTCAAAATCATGGAGGACAACCAGTACTGGATCTTTGCTATCCTTGACCCCCGGTATAAAAACAACATCTCCTCTTTTATTCCGGTAGAGGGGAGGGCCAATCGCATCAATGCTTGCCACAAGCAATTGGTGCAGAATAAGATGGAGATGTTTCCAGCATGTGACGTTGGCAGCAGGGAGGGCAGTTCCTCCAGTAGGCAACCAAGCTCTCACCGGTCCACACAAACGAGGGGCACACTGTCTAAGGTCTGGGACACCTTGATGGCACCCCCTCGCCAAAGTGCCGCCACGGAGGGTCCTAGTGTCACCAGGCGTGAGAAGTATAGGCGCATATTGCGGGAATACCTTTCCGACCACAGCCGTGTCCTCTCCGACCCCTCTGCGCCCTACACGTATTGGGTGTCGAAGTTGGACCTGTGGCTTGAACTTGCCCTATATGCCTTGGAGGTGCTGTCCTGTCCTGCCACCAGCGTCCTATCTGAGAGGGTGTTCAGTGCAGCCGGTGGCATCATCACTGACAAGCGCACCCGTCTGTCAGCTGAGAGTGCCGACCGGCTCACTTTGATAAAAATGAACCACCACTGGATAGAGCCTTCATTTTCGTGCCCACCTGTGTAAAGCACCCCAACATGAAACTCCATGTCTGTGCTCAACCTCTCCAATTCCTCCGCATCCTCATACTCATCCAACATAAGCGTTGCACAATTCTGCTAATACTAGGCTCCCTCCACCCTGATTTCCCACAACTCTGCTGGTTAGAGGCTCCCTCCACCCTGATTTCCCCCAACTCTGCTGGTTAGAGGCTCCCTCCACCCTGATTTCCCCCAACTCTGCTGGTTAGAGGCTCCCTCCACCCTAATTTCCCCCAACTCTGCTGGTTAGAGGCTCCCTCCACCCTGATTTCCCACAACTCTGCTGGTTAGAGGCTCCCTCCACCCTGATTTCCCACAACTCTGCTGGTTAGAGGCTCCCTCCACCATGAATTGGTCCAAACTGGGGTTTTTAGAGGCTCCCTCCACCATGAATTTCCCAAAACTTGGCTGTTTAGAGGCTCCCTCCACCATGAATTGGTCCAAACTGGGCTGGTTAGAGGCTCCCTCCACCATGAATTGGTCCAAACTGGGGTTTTTAGAGGCTCCCTTCACCATGAATTTCCCAAAACTTGGCTGTTTAGAGGCTCCCTCCACCCTGATTTCCCACAACTCTGCTGGTTAGAGGCTCCCTCCACCATGAATTGGTCCAAACTGGGGTTTTTAGAGGCTCCCTCCACCATGAATTTCCCAAAACTTGGCTGTTTAGAGGCTCCCTCCACCATGAATTGGTCCAAACTGGGCTGGTTAGAGGCTCCCTCCACCATGAATTGGTCCAAACTGGGGTTTTTAGAGGCTCCCTTCACCATGAATTTCCCAAAACTTGGCTGTTTAGAGGCTCCCTCCACCATGAATTGGTCCAAACTGGGCTGGTTAGAGGCTCCCTCCACCATGAACTTCCCATAGCTTGGCTGTTTAGAGGCTCCCTCCACTATGAATTGGTCCAAACAGGGGTTTTTAGAGGCTCCCTCCACCATGAATTTCCCAAAACTTGGCTGTTTAGAGGCTCCCTCCACCATGAATTGGTCCAAACTGGGCTGGTTAGAGGCTCCCTCCACCATGAATTGGTCCAAACTGGGGTTTTTAGAGGCTCCCTCCACCATGAATTGGTCCAAACTGGGCTGGTTAGAGGCTCCCTCCACCATGAACTTCCCATAGCTTGGCTGTTTAGAGGCTCCCTCCACCATGAATTGGTCCAAACTGGGGGTTTTAGAGGCTCCCTCCACCATGAATTTCCCAAAACTTGGCTGTTTAGAGGCTCCCTCCACCATGAATTGGTCCAAACTGGGCTGTTTAGAGGCTCCCTCCACCATGAATTTGCCCAAACTCTGCTGGTTAGAGGCTCAATCCACCCTGATTTTCAAAACAAATGTTGGTGCCAACCTCAACTTACTACAAGGGCCAAATTCACTGCTGGTGACAAGCTGTCCTCACTCCAAGTGCCAAATACACATGTTTCAAGGTGTTTTCCTACTGTCTGAGAGGTGGTATTGAGTGTGTAAAGTGTGTAGTTGTTAGGCTGTGATGATGGGGTAATAGAGGGTCTTTGGTGTGTTAGATGCCCCCAGACATGCTTCCCCTGCTGTCCCAGTGTCATTCCAGAGGTGTTGGCATCATTTCCTGGGGTGTCATAGTGGACTTGGTGACCCTCCAGACACAGATTTGGGTTTCCCCCTTAACGAGTATATGTTCCCCATAGACTATAATGGGGTTCGAAACCCGTTCGAACACACGAACAGTGAGCGGCTGTTCGAATCGAATTTCGAACCTCGAATATTTTAGTGTTCACTCATCTCTACTCATTACCCATTTAATCGAAGCAGCAAAATCACTGTTGCCTTTATTCTGGCTCTAATCTACTCCCCCAACGATACGACTCTGGAGAGAAAAAAAATCATCAAATCGCCAGGTATGAGGAATTAATGTACTGCAAATCGCGCACACGAGATACGTACTTGAAAATATGGTCTCCCTGGTGGAAGGTTTATGAGGATCTAGCCACTAGCCAATAAAAACCGGCTATTCTATTGTCTTATTTCCTACCCCAATTTCTGGACTGATAACACAATTCCCCCCCCCCCCCCCCCTCTTATCCTCCAACCTGAACCCTTCTTCCCCATTTTTTTAGGTACCCTCCCCCCCTAATGCTTAATCAATACACATTTGTCTAGTCATATTACCTACCCCTCGTCCCAGTATGGAAAGTTAATATGTTAGGTTCTTTAGTGGGATATGTGTATACTCTTCTATATTTGTAGAACGAGGTTACGACCCATAATCTGTATTTTGGTTGTTTCTTACCGATAATATTCTTACGTTGTTTTCATTTCATTGTTTGATTACTTGTAAGTTTCACTCTATTTGCTATTAGCTGCTTGTTTTTATTTTTTCTTGACTAGTATCTGTTTTCTGTACCTCTTCTGTGAACTCATTGTTAAAATTTGTAAAATTATTAATAAAATCAGAATTTAAAACAAAAACACTGAGATCATAATGTACTTGCCTAAAATGAAAATTTGCAATCCCTCGTACAGACTGTTGAAGGTGATACATTTGCTTCCAATACACACGTTGGTTAGATGAAGTAATTATGGTGTGGACACCTTATGGAACAGAACAGTGAAAATAATGTTATAGGTGACATAATAAATACAAACAGTGCCCAACTGACTATATTGGAGTTTGACAGAGTTCTGCTATTCTATCCAAGTTTTATTTCTATTTGTGGTTGAGGTATAAAGGTGTTGTCCAGATTCATTTTTTTAATTAAATCGGAAATGTTTTCCTCTGAAAATATAACTTCTACTTAAGTGGTGGTTCCTCTAAACCAGGGGTCTCAAAATCGCGCCCGGCAAACAGTTTTGTGCGGCCCGCAGAAGCATCCTACGACGCATAATACAGTTTAGGACAGGTCATACGTCAGCGGTTCTCAACCTGTGGGTCACGACCCCGGCGGGGGTCGAACGACCAAAGCACAGGGGTCGCCTAAAGCCATCGGAAAATACATATTTCCGATGGCTTTAGCCGCTGAGAAGAGAAGGCTGAAGTGAGTGGAGACTGGAAGGTAAGATGGAGGGAGGAGACAGCAAGTGTAAGCAAGGGGTGGGACGTGGATGCAAGCAGTGTTTGAGTATGATAGGAGGGGATGCAGGCTGTGTGTGAGCATGATAGGAGGTTCAGGCTGTGTGTCAGCAAGATGGGGGACATGAATCTGGGGGCAGAGATGGGGGGACATGAATCTTAGGGCAGAGATGGGGGGACATGAATCTGGGGCAGAGATGGGGGGACATTAATCTGGGGGCAGAGATGGAGGGGGGACATGAATCTGGGGCAGAGATGTGGGGACATGAATCTGGGGCAGAGATGGGGGGACATGAATCTGGGGGCAGAGATAAGGGGACATGAATCTGGGGGCAGAGATGGGGGGACATGAATCTGGTGGCAGAGATGTGGGGACATGAATCTGGGGGCAGAGATGGAGGGGACATGAATCTGGGGGCAGAGATGGGGGGACATGAATCTGGGGGCAGAGATGGGGGGACATGAATCTGGTGGCAGAGATGTGGGGACATGAATCTGGGGGCAGAGATGGGGGACATGAATCTGGGGGCAGAGATGGAGGGACATGAATCTGGGGGCAGAGATGGGGGGACATGAATCTGGGGGCAGAGATGGAGGGACATGAATCTGGGGGCAGAGATGGGGGGACATGAATCTGGGGGCAGAGATGGAGGGACATGAATCTGGGGGCAGAGATGGAGGGACATGAATCTGGGGGCAGAGATGGAAGGACATGAATCTGGGGGCAGAGATGGGGGGACATGAATCTGGGGGCAGATGAAGGGTGTATATGTAACTGGGGGAAAGATGGAGGGGGGACATATAGTTTACGGGTGACTGTAGGAGGATTATACAGTGTGGGGGGCACATGAAAAATGAATGGGCGGAGTCAACATAAAAGTGGGTGGAGCTAAATTTGCCACGGTGCGGCCCGCCGACTGGCTGGGATCTTGCTCTGCGGCCCACATGCTGAGTTGAGTTTGAGACCCCTGCTCTAAACAGTCTTTCACTTGTACTGGTGTCACCACAGTAGTGATTGTATTTACGGCACAAGAACTATAAGGCCAGTGATTGGCTGCAGAAGTCACATGTGTGGTATGTTATCACTGCATGGTCACTAGGGTTGAGCGTTCAGGATCAGAAAAGATCGGATCCCGATCGGTGATCGAGTAAATTTCACGATCGCGATTGGGTTTTGATCCTGCCTAAAAAAAAAGATTGGGAACGGAATTCTGATTCCGATCACTGAACTTACCTGCACAGATCCGCTGTCGCTCCCCGTTCTTCTCGGTCCGATCCTCTCTCATTCACATGCTTTCAGAGCGGCGTGCGCTAGTGTTACAGACCTAGGAAGAAGGCGGGGCTTGTGGCTTAGGAGAGTGTGGGTGGGTACTGAGAGGGGAGAAGTGAGTGATGCACTCACGTCTCCCCACCCTGTAGCCGCCCACACTCTCTTAAGCCACAACAAGCCCGCCTACTCCCAGCTTCAGTAACACTAGCCTGGGAGGCGGGGGCACAAACAGCGCTCTGAAAGCATGTGAATAGGAGAGGATCGGATCGAGAAGAACGGGGAGCGACAGCGGATCTGTGCAGGTAAGCGGACAACAGGGAGGGGGGGACTAAGTAGCCTGCGGATTTTTTAATCACTACGCAGCGTGGAGTACATGCTGTGTAGTGAATAGGATCGTTTTTTAAATCTGATCTTTGATCATTAAAAATCACATTGACTTGCATTAGGATCGGAATTGGGATCAGGTTCAGATGGAAAATGATCGGAAATCGGATTTTAAAAACGATCCTGAAATCTCAAGATCGGCTCAACCCTAATGGTCACGTGAAATTCGGAACATAAGCTTTAGGCAAAGGCCTCATGTTGTGGAAAAGCAACTTTTTTGTAGTTGCAGTTTTTGCTGCATTTTTTTTTTTTTTTTTTGAGCCAAAGCCTAGAGTGAAATGGGAAATATATAGTTAGCATTTATACTTCTCACTTCTCCTCATTCCATTACTTTGGCTCAAAAAACTGCTGCAAAATCTGCGACAAAAAATACATTTTACATATATACCGTATTTTCCAGCGTATAAGACGACCCCCAACTTTTCCATTTAAAATATAGAGTTTGGGATATACTCGCCATATAAGACTACCTCTTCTGTGGGGTACCTCTTCTTAATGCACATTTACCCCATGGCATACTCTTTAATGCTTTTTATTTGCTTTCCAGTCCTGAACCATCTTTTCTGTAAAGGAGGGTTCACGCTACCGCCGCTGTCCACCCTGGGGTTTCCGTCCTAAACCCCAGAGAAATAGAACAGGCGGCGGCTTGCCAGCGGTCTGCTTTACAACCCATTCATTTGAATGGGTTGTATAGCAAACCGCCGGTGTCCGTATGCGACCTCTCCGCCTGGATAACCTTTTTTTTTTTGCACTGACAATCTGGCGGGGCCACAGTTATCAAAGACATACCATTTAGGGGAATGTCTAATGCTTAGATCACCTTTTTTTATTTTCTTTAAATCAGAGGCGAAACTGTAAAAAAAAAAATGGCGGTTTGGCGCTGGGCATTTTCGGACATAGGGGTAACTAATGTGTGTATGTATCACAGTAGTTTTCTACTTTTATATGTATTCTAGGGAAAGGATGTGATTTAGAATAGAACTTTTTTTTATTTTTTAGATTTTTTTTAAAACTTTTTTTTTTTTTTAACTATTTTTATTAGCCCCCACCTAGGGGGCTTAAACCTGCAATCATTTGATTGCATATCCCTATAGACGACAATACAAGCGTATTGCCGTCTATGGGAGATTTTGTACATTACTATCACAGCTGGTCATAGACTAGCCACGATTGTAATATCGCTATGACAGGTCTGGAAGCCTTCAGTACGCTCCCGGCTGTCACCGGAACAGGTCGGCTCACCCGGCCTGCAACTTTAAAGATATGGGGCTGCTTTGTGGACGAGGGTGGAGTTAAGTTTTAATGCCTTGAATCAGAGTACATTCTGATTGCAGGCATTAGCATCGGGCCTCCACGTATAGCGGAGACCCGATTGCTATGGCGAGCGCTCTGCAGCAGAGCAGTTCACCCCCATCCGCCCTTTTGCCTGCACCATCATGCCCCTTCCCAGCCACTCCCCATCTCCCAGGCGTTTCATTGCAGGCAGAAGCACAGCACAAGCCACCTACATGCCCAAGCCTTCAACGGCCTCATCTAAAAAGTGCTGGTCCTGGAGATGTTGGAGTTTATGCTTCTGTTTACTCAGGCCTTCCTTCATCAGATGGCAGCTGTGGCACCTCGCTATGCTGGGCTTAGCCGTTGCTACTTCTCTTGGTGTGCTGTCCCCGCCTTGCGCCTGCACGTGTCCCATAACATCAGTTGTGCCCAGAGTTCCGCGCTTTGCTGCAAGGTCCACTTGACCACCGGCGCATCGACAAGCGCCTGCGGTCAGGGATGCTGCTTCTCTTTAATGATAGGCCAGGTGAATGTAGTAGAGTCTGGGCCCAGGGTGAAAACTGGGGTGGCCTATCTCCTCTCCTAGCCCAAAATTCATGGCAGGGGTTCTCTGAAAGCCTACTCCTGCGCTGCAACCTCGACCCAAGCTACGAGCTGAAAACGCTGTAACACTGGCATGGGGAGATGTCAGCAGGCCGTGCTGAAGCTCATAAGCTTGGGGGACAGTCAGCACACTGCCTCCGAGGAGAGGGATGCCATCCTGGATGATATGGCAATATGGTTTTCCCTGCTGCACCTGGGCCCAGGCATGTTTGCATATGTGATAATGGCAGGAACCTGGTAGCAGATCTGGAGCTTGCCAGTCTCAAACACGGTCCACACATGGCCCACGTTTTAAAGTTGTTGATGCAAAGGTTCTTTGAAACCTACACCATTGTGCCTGATATACTGGTCAAAGTGCAGCCATTTTCGTAAGTGAAAAGTAGCCTCTGTTAGGCTGAAAACATTCAGAGCACACTCCTGTCATCTTCGCACCATTGGCTGGCAGAGGAAGACGAGGGGGATGAAGTGGCATTTCATGTCACTGTCCCACACGAGGCTTGAGGGTGAAGTTCAGTGCATCCATTGCTTCAGCACGGATGGTGTGAAGGGGAGTGGAAAATGGAGGAAAAGGAGAGTGACCCTTACAGTTGGGGGCAGCGAAGTCATGCCAAGTAATACACTGGCACACATGGCTGACTTCATATTGGGTTTCTTTTCAAGAGACAAAGGAATAGTTCACATCATGGAGAGCAAACAATACTGGATTGAACAAAAAATTGGATTGAGCTTATATAGCGTGACTGAATTGCTGTGTATCACACTTAGCTTTTGGGGGGTAGACCCTTAAAAATTGGATTGAGCTGATATAGCCTGATTGAATTGCTGTGTCTCCCACTTAGCTTTGGGGGGTACAGCATTAAAAACAGGTTTGACCATACATGGCCTGACTGAACGGCTGTCTCCCACTTAGCTTTGGGGGGGTACAGCATGTGGAAAGCTGGGTTGAGGGTATAGAACTGGACTGAATTGCTCTGTATCCCTGTTAGGTGTTTGGGGGGACACCCCGTGGAAAGCTGGGTTGAGCGTATAGAACTGGACTGAATTGCTCTGTATTCCTGTTTCGGGGGGACACCCCATGGAAAGCTCGACTCCTCTCCCTGCAGTATAGCTTTGAAAAGAGCTATTGTTTTTCTTCAGTTTTTCCCTGCCTACTAAATCCTCTCTAGCCCTCAGCAGGTCATCTGTCCCTACATCTACAAGCCGCAAAATGACACGAAGATGGCGCTGGCTATTCTTATAAATGGGAGGTCACATGTTTTCGGCAGCCAATGGGTTTTTACAATTTTTTTCAATGCCTCCGTAGTCGTAGTTCTTGTCCCACCTCTCCTGCACAGTTATTGGTGCAAAAACGCGCCAGGGAAGGTGGGAGGGGATACAAATTTTTACTGCGTATGCTGCGTGGTATTCGATTGGAAACGAATACCTCGAACGGTCTGATATTCGATCGAATACCTATTCGATCGAACGGTGTTCGCTCATCTCTAATTATGTACTTAATAGTAAATTACTGGGTAAAGACTAACAATGAGAAAGACTTAGGGATTTTGGTGGACAGCAAGCTTACCTTTAGTGACCAGTGCCAGGCAGCTGCTGCCAAGGCAAATAAAATTATGGGACGCATCAAAAGAGGTCTAGATTCTCATGACAAGGACATAGTTATGCCTCTATACAAATCACTGGTACGGCCACACTTAGAATATTGTGCGCAATTTTGGGCCCCGATATACAAGAAAGACATAAGTGAACTTAAAAAAGTGCAAAGACGGGCAACCAAAATGATTAGGGGAATGGGTGGACTGGAGTACAACGATCGATTAACAAATTTGGGGTTATTCAGTGTAGAGAAAAACGTCTACGGGGAGATCTTAGAACAATGTACAAATACATGAAGCGACAATGCAAAGAACTTTCAAAGGATCTTTTTACTCCTAGGCCAGTGACTGTTACAAGAGGACATCCACTACGTATGGAGGAGAGAGGGTTTCACCAGAAACATAGAAGGGGATTCTTCACAGTAAGAACTGAGAGGCTATGGAACTCTTTGCCCCAGGAAGTGGTGATGGCGGATTCATTAAACAAGTTCAAAGAGGGTCTGGATGCCTTTCTTGAAGAGAAAAATATCACAGGTTATGGACTCTAGATTTTAAGGACACGTTGAGCCAGGGTTTTTATACTGACTGCTAGATTTGTAGTCGGGAAGGAATTTTTTCCCCTGAAATGGGGCAATTGGCATAAGCCTCATAGGGTTTTTTTTGCCTTCCCCTGGATCAACACTGTAGTGATTGTAGGGTTATTGGTTGGACTTGATGGACTAATGTCTTTATCCAACCTCATCTACTATGTAACTATATTATTATATTATAAAAAACATCAATTTACATTATTTCTTTTCAGCGGTCATCCTAAGCTGAATATGCCTCCTCTCCTCAGATCGCAGCTTCCAAGCCGCTAAAGGCCTGGTAAGTACCAGTGTGGGAGACTGGCTGGGAATCCCAGATGCCGTTGACTATTTTGTTCCTGGGTAGTTAGGCGTTCTCCTTCCAACTGTTTTACAAAAAGCGTCAAATTACATTCTATTTTCACAGCGGTCATCCTAAGCTGCACATGCCTGCCCTTGTCAGATTGCAACCGCTAAACAGCTTACGGCCTCGCAAGTGCCAGCGTGGGAGACTGGATGGGAATCCCAGGCGCCATTGACTATTTTATTCCTGGGTGTTTAAGCAATCTCCTTTGAAATGTTCTACAAAAAAAGCTTTGAATTATATTCACTTTTGTCAGCAGTCATCCTAAGCTGAATGTTCCTGCACTTGTTATCTCGCAGGCGCCAAGCAGCTTAGGGTCTGGCAAATATGAGTGTGGGAGACTGACTGGGAATCCCAGGTGCCGTTGACTAGTTTGTTTCTTGGGCAAGACGTTCTTCTTCCACCTGTTCTGTAGAAAGCATTGAAATACAGTGTTTTCTCTCTGTGGGCATCCTAAGCCAAATATGCCTGCCCTTATTAGATCACAACAGCTAAGCAGTTTAAGGCCTGGCAAGTACCAGCGTGAGAGACTGGCTGGGATTCTCAGGTGCCGTTGACCATTTTATTCCTGGGCATTTAAACATTCTCCTTCCACCTGTTCTATAAAAAGCATCAAAATACCTCAATCTATGTCAGTGGTCATCCTAAGCTAAATATGCCTGCCCTCGTTAGATCGCAGCTAAAAACCTGGCAAGTACCAGCATGGGAGACTGGCTGGGAATCCTAGGTGCCGTTGACTATTTTGTTTCTTGGGCAAAAAGGCGTTCTTCTTCCACCTGTTCTACAAAAAGCATCGAATTACATCAGTTTTCGTCAGTAGTTATCCTAAGCTGAATATGTCTACCCTTGTAAGATTGCAGCTGCCAAACAGCTTAGGACCTGACAAGTACGAGCATGGGAGACTGTATGAGAATCCCACGTGCTGTTGACTATTTCTCTTTCCACCTGTTCAATAAAAAGCATCGAAATACATCATTTTATATCAGCGGTCATCCTAAGCTGAGGATGTGTAAGCCGTGTACCGAGGTGGGCTCCCCAGGATACAGCGAAGTCACGAACAAAGGAAGTGAGTCCAATTTAATTTAACCAAGATAGGATTTTACTTAGTTTACTTAACCTCTTTTGTCCAAAAGAACACTCCCAGGTATTACATTTACACAGCCTAGAGACTGGGACCCTGGTGTTATACAGCACGGTGCCCACTAATGTGGCCTTCAATACACTCCAAGCTTTTACCTACCTGCAGGCTGTGCCTATGCAGCTGCCTGTTACCTTTTATTATCCTATTACACAGGAACAATTCAGTGTGTGTGACACAGGCACCGGCGGAGTAACATCAAAGTTTACAATCTTATCGCAATACTACTAAATTCCCCCCCCAAACCAAGTACAACTAAGCAAGCATAATAGTTGGTTAGCTTGCAAGCCAAACAGTGCAAAGTTAAACTAATTGTTGCTCCCAGACGTCCTTAAAAGTCCCTTTCTGAGAGATATAACTCTGTAGAAATCTTCTGTGACTTAGTCCTTCTACCAGACAGGTAGATAGTTCACCAGTATTGCAGCCTGGGGTGATGATTATACCTAACTAGCTAACTACAGGCTTTTACTCAGTGCCAAGCAATTTGGCACCAAACTTGCAGTGTGGTGCGTGCACGTTTACTTCTGTTGGGTACCTTTTAGTCTCTGTTAGCATCAGGTTGAAGAGGAGCTCCTCAGACAGCATGCGGTCTCACTGACAGTCTCACTTCTCAGCCAAGTCTCTGACAGTAATCTTCTCCTTAGGATGGTGTCTGGACAAACTCTGAAAGTTTTGAATTCTCAGCTATTCTTGCTGTGGCTTCTTCCTCCAAGGACCCTCTCTGCACCGAGATGTCTCCACAGCTCTCTCTTCTGCTTCAGATTCCAGCACATACTGTCTCAAAGATGGCTCCTAAACCCTCCTACAACGATCAGGGTTCCCACATCAATACTCCAGGGGCATACAGCCTTTTTCCTTTTACTTGTCATCTTGCAACAGCGACCTCTTGTGGTCAAACAACAAAATATCAGGTTATGAAAACACCAACTCAATTACACATTGCACATTCACTCCACAGGGGCTGTTTCACTCTCTTACATATGGCTGCCCTCGTCAGATCGCTAGTTGTCAAGCAGCTAAAAACCTGGCAAGTACCAGCATGGGAGACTGGCTGGGAATCCAAGGTGCTGTTGACTATTTTGTTCCTAGGCATTCTCCTTTCAACTGTTCTGCAAAAAGCATTGAATTACGTCCTATAGCGTCAGCGGTCTTCCTAAGCTGAATTTGCCTCCCCTCTTTAGATTGCAACAACTAAACAGCCCAAGGCCTGGCAAGCGCCAGTGTGGGAGACTGGCTCAGAATCCAAGGTGCCATTGACTATCTCGTTCCTGGGCATTTAAAGGGGTTGGCCACCTTCAGACCAACATGGACAAACAATTGTACAATAAAAAGATATACAATTTTCCAATATACTTTCTTTATCAATTTCTCACGGTTTTCTAGATCTCTGCTTGCTGTCACTCATTCCGTTACTTCTAGAGGATAAAACGCTGACCATGGTCATGTGATTTACGGTCCATGGTCATGTGATGCGCACACAGGTGCCGCTCGTTACAGTCACAGCACAGTAATCAGACATCTGCCTGGTAATCAGCTGTACACCTGTGTGCAAGTCACATGACCATGGACCGTAAATCACATGACCATGGTCAGAGTTTTATCCTCCAGAAGTAACAGAATGAGTGACAGCAAGCAGAGATCTAGAAAACCGTGAGGAATTGATAAAGAAAGTATATTGGAAAATTGTATATCTTTTTATTGTACATTTGTTTGTTAATATTGGTCTGAAAGTGGCCAACCCCTTTAAGCGTTCTCCTTCCAACTGTTCTACAAAAAGCGTCGAATTACATTCTATTTTCAGAGCGGTCATCCTAAGCTGCACATGCCTGCCCTTGTCAGATTGCAACTGCTAAGCAGCTTCAGGCTTGACAAGTACCAGTGTGGGAGACTGGATGGGAATCCCAGGTGCCATTGACTATTTTATTCCTGAGCATTTAAGCGTTCTCCTTCCACTTGTTCTACAAAAAGCATCGAATTACATCCTTTGCTGTGAGCGTTCATCCTCAGCTGAATGTACCTGCCCCGTTAGATCGCAGAAACTAAGCAGATGAAGGCCTGGCAAGTACCCGTGTTGGAGACTGGCTGGGAGTTCAAGGTGCTGTTGAATGTATATTTTTTCCTGGGCATTTAGGTGTTTTCCTTCCACCTGTTCTATAAAAAGCATCGAATTACTTCATTTCTTGTCAGCAGGCATGCTAAATTCAATATGCTTTCCCTTTTCCGATTGTAGCCGCCAAACAGTTTCAGGTTTGGCAAGTACCAGCGTGGGAGACTGGCTGGGAATCCCAGGTGCCGTTGACTATTTTGTTTCTGGGCATTTAGGCGTTCTCTTTCCACCTGTTCTACAAAAAGCATTGAATTACATTCTTTTATGTCAGTGGTCGTTTTAAGCTGAATATGGCTGCCCTTGTCAGATTGCAACAGCTAAGCAGCTTAAGGCCTGGCAAGTACGAGCGTGGGAGACTGGCTGGGAATTCCAGGTGCCGTTGACAATTTTATTCCTGGAAATTTATGCGATCTTCTTCCTCCTTTTCTATAAAAAGCATCGAATTATATCATTTTCTTTTTTTTTTTTTTTTTTTTTAAATTTAATGTTTATTGACCAGTTTGACATAGAAAACAGAGGTGAGCAACAATTATAATCTCGTTTAACAAAATGAAGGGACTGCGCAAACCCCTTCCATACACAATTGAAGTGAGATAGGTCAATAATAGAGATGAGCGAACACTAAAATGTCCGAGGTTCGAAATCTGATTCGAACAGCCGCACACTGTTCGGCTGTTCGAACCCCATTATAGTCTATGGGGGGAAATGCTCGTTTCAGGGGTAGGCAAAATTCGATACAATTATACTTACCAAGTCCACGAGTGACGGTCGGGCTGCATTCCCCTTTAAGTCTTCTCCCGGCGCGGCGTCTTCCGGCTGGAATTCACTCTGCCTAGGCATCGGGGCCTAGGCAGAGCCGACTGCGCATGCGCGGTCGGCTTTGCCCGGCCCGACGTCTGAGCAGAGCCGACTGCGCATGCGAGGGCATGCCCGCGCATGCGCAGTCGGCTCTGCCTAAGCCGGATGCCTAGGCAGAGTGAATTCCACCCGGAAGAAGACGCGGGGACGCAGCGAGGAGAAGACTTTGGAAAGGTAAGAGAAGAACCAGCGTTGATTGGCAGAATGTATAGCATTCTGCCAATCAACGCTGATTCTGCATCGAACCTTAAACTTCGAACAGCTAGTAGTGTTTGATCGAGTACGAGTATCTCGAATACCGTAGTATTCGATCGAACACCTACTCGATCGAACACTACTCGCTCATCTCTAGTCAATAACACTTTTATAATAACAGATTTTCCATTTTCATGAAATACAAATTAGGAAACCATTGTAACCATATTAAAGCCGTCATATAAGAGGGGGGAGGAGGGTGGGTTAAGTATAAGAATAGAGAGAGGGAAAATCGAGGTAGGGAGGAAAGGGAGAGGGAAGGAGGAGGGAAAGAGAACCAGGGGGAGAGAAGAAGGGAGTAGAGAAGAAAAGCCTAGAAGTTAAAGGAAGTAGAAGGTCAGGAGGTTTGAGGTGTTGAGCTGTCGAGGCCAGGTCTGAAGTTACGCAGTCTTCTGGTTTACCCAGTCTGGTAGAATCAGGTATCATCGTCGTTAGGCATTGGGGTGGCATAGGGTACAAGTCTGTTCTCTAGCCAAGGTGTCCACACTTCAAGGTACTTTGGGTGAGTTCTTCTAGCCCATGCTAACATTTCTTCAAATCTGGCAACTTGGTTTGCTTTCGCAATCCATCTGTCTACGGGAGGTGGAGCAGTTTGTTTCCAGTAGAGAGGGATCAGTGACTTAGCTGCTAACAGAAGATGGTAAATCAGCTTTTGCGTCGCCGCCTTGGTCTCGGAAATTGGGAGAAAGAATATCAGGAGGTCAGATGTGATCTTGAACCTAGGTAGACCTAGTCTTTTGATTTGGTCCTCAATAGCGACCCAACAATAAGAGGTCATTTTGGGGCATGACCACCATAAATGAAGCATCGTGCCTTCATCTGCAAGGCACCTTCAGCATCTGGGGGAATCAATGAGTCCTCGTTCAAAGAGCCACTTGGGAGTGCGATACCATCTGGAGAATAACTTAGAATGCATCTCCTGCAGGTGAACACATGTAGAGAGTCCATGGGATCTTTCAAGGGCTAGCTCTAAATCTATTGGGCTAAGTTGCAGGTGTAAATCTCTTTCCAATTTGGTAATGAATTTTGGTTTGGGCAGAGCAGTTGGCGCAATAAATCTGTGAAGAAATGTGTGATACGTGTAGAAGAAGGCGTATGATTCAGACCAGCTTTTTCGAACTCGGTGTGGGATCTCTGCCAATTCATGGAGGTTTTAAATTTGTCTCTGCACGCTTCAAAATGAGCCTTATGCAAAAAGGTAATGGAATTCTGGGTTGCAGCTCCCAGATGTGTCTGCAAGAAGTCTGCATTTTGTAAAGACCCTTCTGAGATCAATTGATCTAAAGAGATCTGGAGAAGGAGTCTCCAAAAGTCTTCTAGTGGTCTCCTAAAACCTGGTGTGACGTGTGGCATAAGTCCCAAAGGTAAGCAGCGAGAAGGCATAAGGTGGTAAGTCTGCACTGTATTTTTTCCACGTGTCTACTGCCCCTCTTAAACGGATATTGTTTCTCCAGCAATTAAGATCAGTCGCAGATTGCGAGGGTGTGGTCAACCAGAGGGCCTTAAGAAGATTTGGACCATATAGCGCCAGTAGCAATTTCTTGACCGAGGAAGTACCTGTAGGTGTTGAGAGTTCTGCCCAGAGTTGAAGTTGGATTGCATCCTAGTACTGTTTTACGTTTGGAAGACTTATGCCGCCCTCTAGTTTATGTCATTGAAGCAAGCGATAAGTTAGTGGAGGTCTTTTGCTTTTCCACAAAAACTTCGAGAACAATTTGGTGATGGCAGAAAAGAATCTGAAGTCAAGCTTAATGGGAAGCATTCTCAGAAAATATAGGATCTTCGGGAGAACATACATCTGGATCAAGTTCCGCCAACCAAACCAAGAAATAAATGGGATATCATATTGGCGTAGTAATCTATCAATTTCCAAAAGCAATTCCTCAAAATTTCGCAAGTAAATATCTCTAATGTGACCTGGAATTTTAACTCCCAAATATTTAATGCTAGAGGGTGCCCACTTAAATGGGAGGGTTTTCATAAAAGCTATAGCTGATGGGTCGGATACAGAAATATTTAAAATTTCACATTTATCCAAGTTGACTTTGTAGTGGGAAATATGGCCATAATTTTCAATAATTTCTAAAATCTTAGAGAAACTCTTTTCTGGGTTGGTAGAAAGAAAAATCACATTTAGAGATATACTTTGGAGGGCGCAGTACTGTAGCAGTAAATAATCCAAAAATCAAAAATAGTGTGCACAGATAACATGTGAACTTTAAGGTGACTCAATAGGGGTATTTTGGCCATATCCCTAGTATCTATGTGAAGAGCTATAACTGGGGAAAAAAGAACAGAAAATATAAGCATTAGAACCTGTTTTACTGTTACCAGCAAATGTAGAGCATGTAGAGATGAGCCAGATCTTCATTCCTCAGGTATCATCTTGATAGCGGTGTAGTGACCTCTTTGTCTTAAGCGATTTGGTTCTCAGTGGTTTCTGCCAGGAGGAGAAATCAGGTAGCGGAGGAAGAGTGGCGATATCTGGAGTTGGGAGCCATGAGGGAATGTCCACTGGGGTGATATCGAGCTGATCCCACAAGGCCAGAAGGTCTGCCAGAGTGTGAACATGTTGTGGCCTCTTAAAGTTTCAAGTAATGGACGGAGTGTCCTTCTCTTGGCAAGTGTTGAAGGTGACAAATCTTGATAGAAGGTAAGTTTGTCTTCCCCATAAGCCATCCCTTTCCCTTAGACCAACCTAGTGAAAGAATATCCTGCCTGTCTACATATGAAAGAAGACTACAAATAGCGTCTCTGGGAGGGTCTCCCTCTTTTGGCTTAGGCCTAAGGGCTGTATGCGTGCTCTCAATAGCTAGGGAGCTAGCTCTATCCGGGCCCAATAATATAGAAAAAACGTCACTTACAGTCTCCTTTAGGACAGTCGGAGCGTAAGACTCTGCTAGGCCTTTTATGCGTACATTCCGGCATCGGCCCCTATTCTCCTGGTCCTCCAGGAGGGTCAGGGCGTTGTCTAGCTGAGCTTTCTGTATCGTAAGCAGGTCCACAATGGCGGATGAGTGAGTCGTTAGCTCTGCGCATGCGTCTTCAACCACTTCTACTCTCTGACGTAAGTATGGGATTTCGGCTTTAAGTTCTGCTAGATCCGACAGAACTGGATGGAGCGCTTGTGAAGGTGCCTGCCTAAAGAATGATTTCGAAATACATGAAGTGTTAAGTTCACAGGCACTTTTTTCTCCCTCGCTCTCCATGTCTGCCGCTACATGGGGATCGGGCCTATGCTTCGCGATCTCCAGCGCCCTCTTGGCTTCTCCTTGTTTGTTATGTGGGCTGTCCTGGCAAATTTCCGCAGGTCCAGCTGCGAACGGCTCGTTTTGGGGGTAGAAGGGGAATCCCCAGGATTCTCCTTGCCGATCTTGACCATTCTTGTCTTGGTACTGCTGCTCTATCGTTCCTTTTAGCCTCAGATACAACGGAGCTACAGGCTCATGCGTCCGCTGTACTCGGCGGTCAAGCTCCGCCCCCTCTGAATTACATCATTTTTTGTCAGCGGCTATCCTAAACTGAAAAAGCCTGCCCTTGTCAAATCGCAGCTGCCATGCAGCTTAAGGCCTGGCAAGTACAAGCGCGGGAGACTGGCTGGGAAGCCCAGGTGCCGTTGACTATTTTATTCCTAGGCATTTAGGTGTTCCCCTTCCACCTATTCTATAAAGAACATTGAAATACGTTACTTTCCGTCATTGGTCATAGTAAGTCGTATATGCCTGCCCTCATCGGATCGCAGCCGCCAAGCAGCTTAAGGCCTAGCAAGAACCAGCGTGGGAGACTGACTGGGAATCCCAGGTGCTGTTGACTATCTTGTTCCTGGGCATGTAGGCGTTCTCCTTTCACCTGTTCTATAAAAAGCATTGAAATGCATTATTTTCTGTCAGTGGTCATCCCAAGCTGAATATGCCTGTCCTCGTTAGAGCGCAACTAGAGATGAGCGAACAGTGAAATGTTCGAATTTCGATATTCAATTTGAGTAGCCCCTCAAAACTCGACTGTTCGAACGAATATCCTCGTTTAGGAGGAAACCAATATTTGACTCAGGACCGCATCTAACACGCCAAAGTCCCTGTATTACCTCTAACCAGCAAACAACAAACCAGCCGTTTGTTAAAATCAGGGTGGATTGAGCCTCTAACCAGCAGAGTTGGGGGAAATCAGGGTGGATTGAGTCTCTAACCAGCAGAGTTTGGGGAAATCAGGGTGCATTCAGCCTCTAACCAGCAGAGTTTGGGGAAATCAGGGTGGATTGAGCCTCTAACCAGCAGAGCTTGGGGAAATCAGGGTGGATTCAGACTCTAACCAGCAGAGTTTGGGGAAATTAGAGTTGATTCAGACTCTAACCAGCAGAATTTGGGAAAATCACGGTGGATTCATCCTCTAACCAGCAGAATTTGGGGAAATCAGGGTGGATTAAGCCTCTAACCAGCAGAGTTTGGGAAAATCAGGGTGGATTTTTATTTTTTATTTTTGGCGCCGCCCCCCTGAGGGGCTTGGCTGCCTTGATGCAGTGCTCCAAGCTGGGAGCAAACTTTTCTTTCCTTTTTCACTTTTTTCTCTGTATCTTCAAGAATCCGGTAACTAAGCAATCTAGCACTATGAATTAGCAACTATAAATCGAATGGAAGACCCTGTGGAGTATTTTGTTCCTTTTGTTTTCCATTGAAAAGCATGGACAATGACAAGACCTGGTTCAGCTGGTTTCCACATGTGCCTGTTACCATCCCCCCAGCTAGGACAGCATGGCTCACCATGCGGCATGGAGGAAAACCTACATGGAAGTGTGGACTTCTTCTTCAAGGAGATGATTTTTGGCGTCAATTGCTGATGTGTGAGGATGCCTACAGCTGACTGGTATTTCTTTCTTTTTATTACTGTGGACACATGGGACTCTGCTACAGCCTGGGAACCTACCATCACCCACCTACCCCAGGAGTTATGGAAGCTTGGCAAGAGAGCAGCACCATGTATACCTGGATGGTCTCTGACTTCCTTGGGGCAGTAGAACACTGTGGTAAGAAGGAAGGAGGAGGAGGAGGGCTTGTGATGAAGGACATTTGGGGCATTTTTTTTGTGGTTAAAAGGACAATAGTGCTGATACAAGATACCGAACTATCAGCTGTGAGCAGGAGATCTCACTACCTACCAAGAACTACCACATGTTATCATAATAGCTGACTATGTCCCCCACCTCTGCAAAATTTTCTGCTTGTTATATCTACATGCTGTGACCCCCTCCTCGTGTCCTACAACCAAGTCGGCTGTATTATTATTATTATTATTATTATTATTATTATTAACATCAATCCGCACAGAGAACTAAATGATCCTGCAATGTGTCTGTGTTTCTTTCTTTTTTTAGTTGCTCTGATTCCTAGGATTTCTCTATCTGCCATGAGGTTGTATGTGTTTCTCTCCCGTTATATACTACTGTACCATCTATGAAACTGTATCACTGAAATTTCCCCATTGTGGGACTATTAAAGGAATATCTTATCTTATCTCATTCAGCCTCTAACCAGCAGAGTTTTGGGAAATCAGGGTAGATTCAGCCTCTAACCAGCAGACTTTGGGGAAATCAGGTGGATTCAGCCTCTAACCAGCAAAGTTTTGGGAAATCACGGTAGATTCAGCCTCTAACCAGCAGAGTTTGGGGAAATCAGGGTTGATTCACCCTCTAACCAGCAGAGTTTGGGAAAATCACGGTGGATTCAGCCTCTAACCAGCAGAGTTTGGGAAAATCACGGTGGATTGAGCCTCTAACCAGCAGAGTTTGGGGGAATCAGGGTGGATTCAGCTTCTAACCAGCAGAGTTTGGGAAAATCATGGTGGATTCAGCCTCTAACCAGCAGAGTTTGGGGAATCAGGGTGGATTAAGCCTCTAACCAGCAGAGTTGCGGGAAATCAGAGTGGATTGAGCCTCTAACCAGCAGAATTTAGGAAAATCACGGTGGATTCATCCTCTAACCATCAGAATTTGGGGAAATCAGGGTGGATTTAGCCTCTAACCGGCAGAGTTTGGGGAAATCAGGTAGATTCAGCCTCTAACCAGCAGAGTTTGGGGAAATCAGGTGGATTCAGCTTCTAACCAGCAGAGTTTGGAAAAATCACGGTGGATTCAGCCTCTAACCAGCAGAATTTGAGGAAATCAGGGAGGATTCAGCCTCTAACCAGCAGAGTTTGGGGAAATCAGGTGAGTTGAGCCTCTAACCAGCACAGTTTGGGGAAATCAGGGTGGATTCAGCCTCTAAACAGCAGAGTTTGGGGAAATCAGAGTGGATTGAGCCTCTAACCAGCAGATTTTGGGGAAATCAGGTGGATTCAGCCTCTAACCAGCAGAGTTTGGGGAAATCATGTGGATTCAGCCTCTAACCAGCAGAGTTTGGGAAAATCACGGTGGATTGAGGCTCTAACCAGCAGAGTTTGGGGGAATCAGGGTGAATTGAGCCTAGAAGAATGAGAATTGTGCAACGCAGATGGTGGAGGAGTATGAGTTGGAATTGTAGAGGTTGAGCGCAGACATGACAATTCATGTTGGGGTGCTTGACACTGGTGGGCACGAAAATGATGGGTCTATCCAGTGGCAGTTTATTTTGATGAACGTCAGCCGGTCGGCACTCTCAGCTGACAGCCGGCTGCGCTTATCCGTGATGATGCCACCGGCTGCGCTGAAGATCCTTTCAGATAGCACGTTGGCGGCAGGACAGGACAGCACCTCCAAGGCGTTTAGGGCAAGTTCAAGCCACAGGTCCAACTTCGACACCCAATACGTGTAGGGCGCAGAAGGATCGGAGAGGACAGGGCTGTGGTCGGACAGGTATTCCCGCAACATGCACCTATACTTTTCCCGCCTTGTGACACTAGGCCCCTTAGTGGCGGGAGTTTGGCGAGGGGGTGCCATTAACGTGTCCCAGAGCTTAGACAGTGTGCCCCTTGTGGGTGTGGACCGGGCGGCACTTGTTCGCCTCATGGAGGAACTGTCCTCTCTGCCGCCAACGACACTTGATGGAAACATCTCCATCATGTTCTGCACCAATTGCTTGTGGCAATCATTAATGCGATTGGCCCTCCCCTCTACCGGAATAAAAGACGCAATGTTATTTTTATACCGGGGGTCAAGGATTGCAAATATCCAGTATTGGTTGCTCTCCGTTATTTTGACTACGCGCTTGTCACTTGAAAAGCACCCCAACATGAAGTCAGCCAAAACGCCGTGAAACGGACAGGTGTGTGGACCTACTCTCGTGCTGTGACGGTTCTGCTGCTATCCCTGACTCCTTAGTGTGATCTGCGTTATCCCTGATGGCAATGGGGGATTCTCGCATCACACACAAGAGCGGGATTGTTACGCTCACTAGTGCGTCGTCACAGCTGACCCTCTTGGTGGACTCCTCAAACACCCGTAGGATTTCACATAGGTCTCCCATCCATGGCCACTCATGGTTGAGAAACTGAGGGAGCTGACTTTGTGGCACCCTAGGGTTTTGGAGATGGTACTCCATCAAAGGTCTCTGCTTCTCAACCACTCTGCTCAACATATGATATGTTGAGTTCCAGCGTGTGGGAACTTCGCACAACAGCCGTTGTTCGGGCAGATGTAGGCGTTGCTGGAGTGTTTTGAGGCTAGCAGCGTCTACTGTAGACTTGCGAAAGTGGGCGCACAAGCGGGCACCACTAGGTTAAAGATGTGGGCCAGGCATGGAACATGTTGGAGGCTGGCAAGCTCCAGAGCTGCTACCAGGTTCCTGCCGTTATCAAACACGACCATGCCTGGGCCCAGGTACAGCGGCTCAAACCATATTGCCGTCTCATCGAGGAGGGCATCCCTCACCTCGGAGGCAGTGTGCTGTCTGTCCCCCAAGCTGATGAGCTTCAGCACAGCCTGCTGACGTCTATCCACGCCACTGCTGCAACATTTCCAGCTCGTAGCTGGGGTCAATTTAACGGCGGCGGAGGAGGAGGGTGTTGTTTCAGAGTCCCTGCCAGGAATGATTGGCGGGGAGGCGAGGTACACCGGCCCAGTTTGTGACCCAGTCCCAGCCTCAACTACATTCACGCAGTGTGCAGTCAGTGAAATGTAGCATCCCTGTCCGCATGCACTTGTCCACGTGTCGGTGGTCAAGTGGACCTTTGCGCAAAGCACGGAACTTAGGGCCCGCCTGATGTTGCGTGACGCGTTCTGATGCAAGGTGGGGACGGCACAACGGGAGAAGTAGTGACAGCTAGGGACGCACTTGCCATCAGGTCACGGAAGGCCAGAGTTTCCACAAGCCGGAACGGCAACATCTCCTGGGCCAGGAGTTTGGAGATGTGCGCGTTTAAAGCTTGTGCATGTGGGTGGGTAGCGCTGTACTTTTATCTGCAATCAAATGTCTGAGAGATGGTGGGTTGCTGGGAGGAGGCGCATGATGGTGCAGGAGAAGGAGCTGAGACAGGAACAGGGGAGGATGAGGGAGAAGTCCCCAAAGTGGTGGAGCCAGATGTTGTGGTGTCCTGGCTGGTGCTCTGGACTGCAGCGCCAGCACTGGCAACAGTGGGAGAGGCAGTGGCGGCAACGCCGGACGACGATTGTCCTGCGTTTGCTCTCTCCCATTGAGTTCAGTGCTTGCATTCCAAATGACGGCGCATGGAAGTGGTCGAAAGGTTGCTCTTTTCAGAGCCCCTACTCAGCTTCGAGTGGCAAATTGTGCAAATCGCATTATATTTGTCCTCCGCGCATTCCTTGAAAAATCTCCACACCATCGAGGAACGTGCCCTCGATGGGGGAGTTTTTTCTGGGCTGGCTGTGATAGGGAACATCTTGGGCCATTCTGGGTGTGGCCTGGCTTCGGCGAAGCAGCTAACCTCTGCCGCTGGACATGCCTCTGCCTCTAGCTACCCTCTTTGGTGCTGCACCTCCCTCCACATCGACACTGCTTTCCCCTTGCTTGACATCCCCCCTGTCCAGGTCGGGTCAGTGTCCTCGTCGTCCATCACCTCCTCTTCCAATTTTTCTCTCGCCGCCTCCTCCTCCTGCACACCGCACATGGCAACAGGCTGCTCTGATGGCAACTGTGTCTTGTCATTGTCACTGAGGGTGGGTTGCTGGTCAACCGCCACAAAATCAAAAGGAGATGGAGGAAGCTCCAGTGTTTGGGCATCTGGTGCACAAATCAAGAAAAAAGATTTTAGAGCTCACCCAATTTATCTATGTCTAGGCAGCGGTCTTGTTCATTCTTCAGGATGCACGGCACATCACGGACAAAGGATGTCTTGAATGCAGAAATGGAAAAAAAAAAAAAAAAAAAAAAGCCGGCAACTCATCCGAAGGGAAAGTACAATAAAATTTAACTTTTAATAACAAATCATAAAATTAACAAAAGAGGGAACAAAAAATAAACAAAAACAGAAAAAATCCCCCTAAGAAAACGCCTACACGTTTCAGAACATGACGTTCTTTTTTCAAGGCATGTGTAACAATCATTGACTTCACCCTTTATATAGTGTGGCTTCCCCAAGCCTAAGGTACCAGTTCCGGTTAATCAATACTAAATGAATACAGGTGAGGTTTCCCACTTTCGAATAACACCCTTTGTCCTACAGCACATTTGTTAATAAACTTTTCTTCATATATTCACATACAAGAATATGATCCAATTTGTATTGAAAAGCTACATAAAACATGTATTTGATGACATAGAAATATAATGTTAAATGTTATCACACATATATTCAACAAGATGACGCATGGTCAACGGTACAACAACAACCTCCAAGCTGCTCCATTCAAAATGGGACAGCATAGATGATATTAAAGAGTGATATATAACTCACTATATGTTACCATGTCAGATCGTTATAGATGAAGATTTATACATTTCTAGTTGAAAAAATAATAAGCGCTCTAATTTGCATGACTCGTTCTACCCAATCAGGGAATGACAAAACAAGTCATTCATGAAGTCCAGTAGTGGACCCCCATGTGACCTACATTCGACAAACCAGCACCTAACACTCAAACAGGAAAGGAATGGTGTCCCGGACATCCAAAAAATGGGTGCGATATGACCTCTATGTTGGCCACTTCATACTCTGTAATATGTCTTCCAATTTTATCTAGATGTTCCACATATTATTAGATAAAAAATAAAATATAATAAATAACAATTTGGAACACAGATAGGGCTTCATTAGTATATTATGACAGGTCACATGACTGGTTCTACCCAATCAAAAAGTCATGACTTAAGTTGTTCATAGAGTTCAACAGTAGAACTTCATTCAATTTGCTGTGGATTGCTGCTATTTTTCAGGACCCCCCCAAAATTCAAGGCTTTTTTCAGCTCTATATGAACTAGTCACTGCTGTGGATTCCGGCTATTCTGTGTGCGGACAGCCAAAAATGAAAGCTGTTTCTCCGCTATATATGAAGTTGTAACTGTTCTGTATCCCTGTTTTCCACCATCCGGGGAAAGCTGGACTGATGTCCCTACAGTGTATAGCTCTGAGAAGAGCTGTTGCTTTTCTTCTTTAGTTCTTACCTGCCTATCTGAAGCTAATCGCTATCTAGCCCTCAGCAGATGTCTATCTCTCCCTGTCTCTCACCGGCAAATGACGAATATTGGGCTGGACTATTCTTATAAATGGGAGGTCACCTGATTTCGGCAGCCAATGGGTTTTTTCAATTTTTTTTTCACTGCCTCCGTTGTCGTAGTTCCTGTCCCACCTCCCCTGCACAGTTATTGGTGCTAAAAACGCACCAGGGAAAGTGATACGAATTTTAATGCGTATGCAGCCTGGTATTCGATTGTGAACGAATACATCGAACGCCATGATATTCGATCGAATACCTATTCGATCGAACGGTGTTCGCTCATCTCTAGAGATGAGCGAACACTAAAATGTTCGGGGTTCGAAACCCGATTCGAACAGCCGCACACTGTTCGAACGGGTTTCGAACCCCATTATAATCTATGGGGGGAAATGCTCGTTTCAGGGGTACGCAACATTCGATCAAATTCTACTTACCAAGTCCATGAGTGAGGGTCGTGTAACACTCAGGAGGGCCAGGGCTGGCATCACGGGTAATATATCAGATGTGGCCGGCTTTTAGGGGGTCCCTGGGTCCCAAATGTGCACAAAATCTCCTTTTTGATGTCCCCGACTACCCACCCCCACTCTGATATCTGACAATGACAACAGACAACCAGGTCTCGGGGCTAGCCGTTGCTCTTTTACTAGCAGGACAAAGTAATACAAATGTACATATGGAGTAATCCTTCACATACAATACAGCGATCTTTGTAGGTAGTGCCCAATTGAGCAGGTGATGGAGCTTGGAGCAGGAATGCTTTGGATAGTTTAACTAGTAGTTGCTTGGGTAGTTAAACTTGTATATACTTGTAAAGATGGCCTGTATCCAGGGGGTTAGTCCTCAACAAACTGGGTACACGTATGTAGAAGAGGAACTAGAATGTGCCAGCAGCGGGAGACCCTCAATTTCTGCCAGACTAGCTATGGGCTTCTTAAATATAGATTTGTCCCAAAGACTTACTTGAATAGAGAGATACGTGTGAGGTCCCAGATGTATGGATAGGCAGGTCCGTAAGCTTTAATGCTTGTAAGCTTGGAGCTTCAGAGGAAAACACTCTCTGAGGAGAATCTTGAGTACAGAGGAAGAGACATCTCTGCTTGCAGTGCTCTGAGGGTTGGCTGCCATTTTCAGCTTTCCATGTGTCTGTGTCTACATGTCTTGTCTACCGCTAGCTCCACACAAAGAACTCAGACAAAAGGTCCCCAACCCCCCTAGAGGGGGCTGTAACTCCTCCTCCTCCAGGCCAGTCAAGGGAGCTTGATTGGTCCTGAAGGTCACCTGATTATACTGGACACCCCTTTACACTGGCAACTCAAATTACAATGGCAAAGTATAGGCAGGAGTAGTTCACAAAAACATCCACAAGATGGCGCATTAATAGACTCCCTGTGTGCTGGCTCTGGTAATATATAGAAGGAATGAAGGGGGAGGAAACGCTTTACCTTATATGCAAATGTCCATACTACAAGCGTGCAGGCGCAGGCGATGGCGGCAGGGAAGGCCATATGGTATCCAGTCCCCCATCCAGGAGGGGAGGGGAGCACTGATGATGGCTGCCCTGTGTCCACGATGACCGGAGGCCTCCGGGGAGGAACGCAGGCTGGCCGGGTCCTTAGCAGGGGAGCCGGGAGATGAGCCGCGTGGAGGAGAAGCGGTGGCGGGCGCCATCTTGGATCCTGTGTGGATGCAGGCTGCTTCGAAACGCGGTCCCCGGAGAAACCGCTCGATGGAGAGGTCGTAGGATGCCCCAGGAGGGGTTGAAGAGGATCGCTGTGTCCCCTTGCGAGATTTGCCCATGTCGGAAGGGCTGTAGAGAAGCCGGTCGGTCGGAACAGCAGGCTATATCGGAGGCCGGGGAAGGAGCTCAGGCGACGTGCGTCTCTACTTCTCCATAGCCAGGCCACGCCCCCCGGAGAGGCACTTTTAGACCTAATTTTAATAAATGAACCTGACACACTGTCAAAAGTGGAGGTTGGTGGACATCTGGGTAATAGTAAGCATAACATAATAAGTTTTCTTGTACACATTAAGAAGATGTTCATTAGAGGGGGTACAAAAACACTAAACTTCAGGAAGGCCAATTTTAACCAGCTGAGAGAGGAGCTTAGCAGCATAAACTGGGACAATGTCCTCAACGTGACGGGAACACAAACTAAATGGGACATCTTCAAAAATATACTAAACTAGCAGGAGGACCCGGGTTCGCACGGGTATATTTCATTTTTTGTTTGTGTAGTGGCCCCATAAGAATTGTCCAGTTTTGCACTGGTGTATTTTGTATATCGTTTGTGTGTGTCCATAAGCGTCATGTGATCATGTGTATCTCATTTCGAATATCAGTGAAAAACCTGTGATCAGTTGTTATGGAGACCTTGAGTAAATATGTGTGTATATGACCTTGTGTAACAGTGTCATCCACAGCGCCCTGCCCCTTTAAGGCTGACATAACGTAGTGAAGGAAAATGGCTGGGTTGCTATGGAAACCTAGAGTAAAACTGTGGTACTCTGTGCAGAGCCGTGTATCTAATCCTCCGTACTGTATGCTGACGCATGTATCTATTCCACTGGCATGTGGTATTGTGTGCAGATGCACGTATGTAATCCTCCGCTGTGTGGTATTGTGTAAAGAGGCGCATATCTTATCCTACAGCGTGTGGAACTGTGTGTAAACGCGTGTATCTCAGTTTGGATATCTGTGTAGGATTGTGCATGTGGAGTGACCATGTGTATTGCAGTTGGAATATGAGTGAAAAACTTGCAGGTTTGTATTGGCTAAGGCAGGGAGGGGAGGGAGGGAGCATTGTGTTGGGAATGCTGTATCTCAGCAATGGTACTTCCGAGCGAGTTGGAGTCTCGTCTTAAACCTTCCCGGATACCTGAAGTATCTCTGTACCGAATTTGGTGAAGATCGGTCCATTCGTTTGGTCGCGCATAAAGAACAGACAGACAAGAATTCATTTTTATAAGATAGAGAGAAGAGATGAGTATAACGCACTATATAAACTGGCCCTATCTGACCCTGAGGTAATTGTACGGTACCGGATTTATACAGTCTCTTAGCTCTCTGTGGTGCTCCCTCGGTGCAGGCCTGGGTCCAGGAACTCAGCAAACTCTGTCTTGGGTGAAGGTCTGACCACAGTGATGGCAGTCTAATGATGGCACCTCCAGAAAACAGTCTATGAATATTTGGTTGAGCTTCAGCCATCCATAGCAAGTCTCTCAACCGGCCTTTAGTCTCTACTAAGACTCTCAACAACACTGCTGCTTTTTCCTGTAAGCCTCTGCAGTGCTTCGGGCCTTGCACTATGCTCTTAGAGGCTATGGCTGACTAACAGGTCCTCACAGCACAGAATCTGGGCCCAAACTGGCTGCTCTCAGCTTCCTGCTCCACGTCACTTCCTTTGGACTGCACCATTAAGCAGGCAGAACCAGGGAGATTATTGTCTCTTACATTAGTACAGTCCTAGGCAATAAAAGGTAATGTCACAGAAAAGTTTGAAAGGGGCAACTAACTCCTACAATTCTCAGGTGCCTTTGACTATTTTATTCGTGGGCATTCTCCTTTCACCTGTTCTATAAAAAAGCAGCAAAATAAACCCGTTACAGTCAGCCTAGTTTTTATTCACACACTTCATTTCTATGGGTCCATAAACAAGGCTGTAGATTTTGTGTCCATGCCCTATACCAGGAACAGAAATTATGAAGCATATCCTACTGTAGGAGATCCAACAAGTCTTTATACAGATCCAGAGCTGCGGATAACACACGAAAATGTGTTTATTTTTGTTAAGGATTAGTATTCACGGACAGTAAAAACTACTACACTCGTGTGCAGTAGGCCTTAGCCAAAGCTTACACTTAGGCTAAGGCCACACGTACCATAATGCAGCGCAGTCGATTCATCTTTTTTCATTATTGTTTTGCAGAATTTACCTCGGTGGCCTTTCTTCGCTTATTATACTTATATTGGAAACATCAGCATTTCCCCAGGTATAATGGACATGTTCAGACTTTCCAAAATTTGTCACACACTCAGTCACTATAAAAGATACTGTAAAACTAAAGCGTTTCTATAACAAGGAGCTTCCGCCCTCTAGAAAAAAAAAAAAAAATCAGCGTACTGTCTGCTTTCTCGATCTGTGCTGGTCCCGTAGCTCTTCACCGCCAGAAGGCGGAATTCTAGCGGTATACAAAACCGCATGAGCCCCAGGCGGTGAAAGGTCCTCTGTAAAGGGAAATGTATCACAAAGCTCTCGAGGGGGGAGTGAAAGCCGAACACCTGCTCCAGACCGCAAATGGTGCCTTTTAGGTCCGGTTCACATCTGTGGCAGACGGAGCCCATTGAAAATGGCAGAGGAAAGGAAAAAAAAAAAAAAAAATCGCAGCGCGGACAATTATATCTACGGAAACGCTGGCGAATTCCCTGTAGATATAATTTCTGTTACAGAAAGTAGTTAGCGGAGGAAAACTCCATGAACTTTCTGTTCAAAGAGCTGCAGGAAGAACAGCGATGCGTTCACGCCACAGTTGTTCCCGCAGCGCTTTAGCGCTGTGCTTCCGGCCCGTGCTTAAAAGTCGTAGCAAATGCGAGATGGATTGGGAACCGCAGACGCTTAAAATTGAAAGGCATGTCGCTTGGTAGCAACACCTGACACTGAAGAGATGAATGACCTGGCTTTGAATAGTAAATACAGAGCAGCCCTCCCACAGTATTAGGGTCCGTTCACACGGAGGAAAATGACGCTGTATTTGGCACTGAATTTTCAGAGCTGGGAAAAAAAAAAAAAAAAAAAGCACCTCCCATTGATTTCAATGGGCTCTGCTAGCTTTTTATTTATTTTTTCTCACTCACGTAATTTTCCGCTAGCTGAAAATACAGCGCCATTTTCCTCTGTGTGAATGGACCCATACTATGACCTGAACTGACATCTCGGTAATGAAAACCGCCTCACCGGCAGACTGGTGAAGTTGCCGATAGCAGCCAGAGCTCAGCTTTCACTTTACCTCAGCAGCTCCAGTGATGAAAGCTCCTGCATAGTAAGCAATAATGACACTATGAGGCAGTTTTCACCTGACCAATATTGCTGCTCAGTAAGGCTGCTTGCACACTAAAGGATTTTTCATGGCTCCCTGGGCTATGGATACTACATCTCCATAAACTTCTATAGAGCTGCAAAAGTCACAGCTTTGTGCACAAAGTCGTCTATGGAACCACCGAATCCATGGCACGGAGGCCCGTAAAAAAATACTGTAGCGTGCAAACAGCCACTAAGGATACCAGACATGTTTTGTCAGTGCATTCATGTATGTGTGCACGTGTGTGATCCACGAGTATGTATCCGTGCGCGCATGCACATATGTCATCCATATATGTGTAATCCATGAGTTTGTGCGTGTGCAATGCAAGTGTCCATGTGTGCAGTAGTTGTGTGTGCACTCTGTTCGTCCACGTATATAGTGTGCATCCATCCGAGTGTGTTCCCCGTGCGTGTGTATGGTGTGCATGTGGTATTTATGGGGGTAGTGTTTGTGTTGTATGTATCTAGAGAGGTCTGGTTTTTGTGTTGTGCTTGTGGGTTGGTGTATGTGTGATGTTTATATGGTTTGGGTGAAATACGTGTTGTGGCCCCTTTAGTGGTGACCCTTTTGTGCAGTCGCTATAATCCGTCCCTGTCAGTCACAACCGTTTTCCCTTCAGCGCTTTCACATTTCCCAATTCTATGAATAGGGCCTAACTTCAGGGACCCAAATCTCATGACGAGGGGGGGGCGCTAGCAAGATGTAACGTGCGCAGTACTCTGCTCCTGTGGGTGGAGAGGGGTGTGTGCTAAATTTCACTCAAATCAGGCAAGAACTGTGGATTTGTATAGAGCAGACTACTACAGATTTGGAGATATATAAAATATATAGATATGAAAATGCAGGAAATTTCAGCTATTTGCAGTTTTGCTGATAGCCAGCTCTGTTATCTCTATGTAAACACACAGATAGTACTCAGTGGCTTCAGTACAAGCAGCTGCATATTATCTGATCTGCAGAAGCTGCTGCCACAGATGAGAAAACCCCCTTTAATCCAAATTGGCAGATGTAGAAGAGCTTGGTAGGTGGTGCATATATGAAAATGTAGCAGAGCCTTACTTGCGGTAACAACTGATGGCAGGTTTTTCAATGATATCCATACTGATACATGATGCTTGTGGACCAATAGAAACTCACAGGGTCTTTAGTGTTCACATACACACAGCTTTCCATAGCAGCTACTCTATTCGTATGGGGCCACTACACAAACAAAAGATTAAATATACCTGTGCAAAGCCAGGTCTTCCTGCTAGAAAATATATATACACTATATATACACACTACATATTGTTACTTTACACACAGCTCTGTTTCCAGTTTATTCTCTCCCACAGCTCTACTACAGCAGCCTCCCCCTGTCCCCCTTTAGCGCAGTCCTGTACAGCTTCTACCTTGCATAAGGCTACTGTGACCGGTCACACTTGTGTGGAGCCTTTACATAACTGACAAGGTTTTTTGCAGGACCTACAAAAAAAAAAATCCTGGCACAGAGGCCAAGTTCAGTTTTTTGGTCAGGATTTTGAGGCCATAGCCAGATACAGTCTCAAAATCCTGACCAAAAAGATGGCTCTCATTGAAGTCAATGAGATCCACTCCGGTCTTTTTTCCAGGAGCAGTTTCTTCTGGAAGAGAGGAGAGCTGCTCATTCAGGCTGTTTTGCCTCAGTGCGCAGCTGGATGCCGGGGTAGTGCACCAGCTTTCAGTCGCAGTTACCTGGCTTTAGGTCCTGAACCTGAGGCAGCCTCCGGCTCAGGTTTCGGACCAAAAAACGCCATCTGAACTTACCCTTAGTATTGCTGGCAGTTTGTGGACCTGCAGCAAAGAAGAAATTCCACCTTTGTTTGTAAACCACACAGTAGAATAAAGATATCATGTGAAGACAACCATTACAATGGGAAATTTCACTTTATTATTCTGGAGACATTTCAGAAACAAATATACAATACAATAAGAATTGTGACTTTTTGGAGTCTAGACCATAATTGCAAGAACTTTCTAAGATCTGTCAGAATTGCTAGCTGGTTAAGAAAAACATTTTTTGTACTGCATTAGCCAGTGGATATGAAATCAATAAAAAACAAAAACGAGTCTTTAATAAAGGATCCACTACCAATGACAGATTAAGAGTTTTCGAAATATACCTGAGGAAGAAGCAGAGAGCATCAAAAGCTTGTAATCTGTCATTAGTAAGGGGGCGTTCACACAATCGTCGGTGTCCGCTGCTAATGTCCGCACAAGATTTTGAATGGACATTAGCAGCGGACACAGATTGTAGTGTGAACGCCCCCTTAGACATTAAAATAAATGTATCCACTTCTGAAGATTCAAGTTTTTTTTTTTATATATATAGCTAGTTATGTTCATAGGAAACTTTACAGCAAAAAGACAAATTGAAACATTTCATAGAACTAATAGTTGATACTCGAGATGAAGGTCCAGCCAGGTGTCCATGTCACATGTTCTCCACTCCTGAAGCAAGCACAAGTCTAGAAGAGAAAGTAAGTTCATGTCATTTTACAGAAAAATTGGAAACCGGATATGACAAAATAAATTTGGAATGCTATAAGATACGACAACCGACCGACAAAAACGCTCCACTACATACTTTTGGAATGAACATTTTACCGCCATTGCAAACAAAGAAAAACTCTTAGCACACCGTCATCCGTCCACACAACACTGACAACCTGCTGCAAAACCAAGACTGCAGGATGCAGCAAACAAAGCCTGAGCAGCCACCTTTAGACCAGAGGGTTTTCTGGCGACTGGTGTCAGATGCTGGTCAATGCAGCTACACTCCCGCCACGATGCTGTATAAGCTAAGCAGCGCAGCTACTAAAGTGAAGTCCTCAATTGGAAATCTGATATGGATAAGGCCTAAAATACCAACTCTTGAAGCTCCCTGTAAAAGAAAGCAGGGATTCCTGTAACTTGCAGGCCCAAATAGCACATGATCTCCAGCCCCTGCTAAGCCCCATACCACTCGCGGTGATGTTACCAAAATATAGACAAGCATAGGAATACGCTCCGGCCGAAAGCGTGGCCACCATGCGCTATAGTACAAGCAACACCACCACTTGTAGCACAGTGCCCAACAAGCACCAAAAACCCATGTGCTGCCTGTGCCTACATATCACAGAAGTCACCGCCACCTTCCACAGGGAGCTCCCTGAGTTGAGACTCCAGGCCTCATCCAGCCAGACGCCCGCTTAAGGGCTTCACTGAAGCAGCTACTCCACTCAGACCACACAGCACCGCAGAAAGAACACAGCTACACTGGCCAGCGTTTGATACCAGTTGCCAGAAAGCCCATCTGGACTTTAGGCGCCTACCCATGACTCGGTTCACCACAACCCTTAGCGTTAACCCCACAGCAAACTGCCAGTACTGTATGAAAAGAGTTTTGAGTACCAAGAGAGGTTTTGCCTTCATCCCATTAAATAGACCCCATGCTAAAAGTTGATACTACAAGTAGACGTACTAAATATAGCAGTCTACCCACATCCTCCACCACCCTCTCCATCACCACATGAAGGCTCAGATTCATAAGGAGGGGTTTATGAACCCTTACCTCAGACGCAACAATGGTAAAGGCAGTTTTGGGAACTACAGACTATAAGGATAATGTGCCACTGAGCTTTGAAGAGACTCACAAATGCAAACCACATATGGACAACCATCAATAACCTGCCCCATCTTACAAGAACACTGACACACTGCAACATCGCACAACCTAAACATAGCATGCACCGACAGGACCCCTCAGAGATCTGGCACAGAACAGGAATGCCAACTCCTGAGAACGAAAGCAGCCATTTCCGTAATGAGCAGGAGCAAACAGCACATGATCTCCGGCACATGTGCTGCCCGTTCCTACAGGTCACAGAAGTCACCACCATCGTCTTCAGGGAGCTCCTGAGTTGGACTCCAACTGTTACCCACAATCTCCACTTGGTGGGGTTTAGTTCAGCACCTACACTGCTCAGATCATACAGCATCACAGTGCGGGAATCACAAATCCCACGCAGCTTGTGACATGTCCCCTCAGTGCTAGCCGGATGCAGGATTTGACAAGTCATGACAGCCATCCACACCTAGTCTACATCTACTTGCCCCTTCATGACTCTACAACGCATTATCTTTCTAACAACTAACCACACAGTAGGATACAAGCTTTATAAACCTAGATTAGAGGTCAGTTCTCAAGGACACAGGCAAACCCTAAAGAGCACATAGTAATCTACCGCTAGTGCCCTCCACCACCCCTGCCATCACCACACGAAGGCTTGAATTCATAATGAGGGACTTATGATCCATAGACCTCCGACATAACAATGAAGAGGATAGCTTTAGGCACCAGTTTTATATTGATCCTTGCTCACAGCAGCTGCAAAATACCCAAAAAAAAGGCCAAATGGAACTTACCTACAATCTTGCAGATGGCAAGGTGATGTTCTTCTAGTAGTAGATCCAGCTTTCACAGCTACAAAAGAGGAAAACACGACACTTAAAAAACGTTTTAGTGTCGATTCAGAAACTGCAGGAGAGTGATGTCGAATTTAAGAAATCCAACAATATTCAGACAAAGGGTAGAACTTATGCATCATAGAGTTATATAGTGAGCAGAACATTCAATACAGTAACACTTACCGTACTTACCCTGATCTTCTCAGCAGAACAAACATAAATCACATTATCACAATAGCATTGTACGGTGAACAGACATACTAAACTATGGTGCTAAAGTAAGAAGGGGATGGAGGGGTGGGAAGTGTGTGTGTGGGGGGGGGGGGCGGAGTCATTCTGATCAAAGTATTAAAGTGATAACCCCTCCATTATCACAATGATACAGTGACAATAATGACCAAGATTTTTTAGTGACCAGTTACCCAAGAGTTGCCAGAGACAGTAATAAGGGTAGTGTGTCTAATATTATATACACAGAGGAAGGTGGAGGAAGACAAGGCCAGCAAATACAACCTATAACCCCGACAGAGTTGATCCAGAGGAAGGTGAAAACTGGCAGTCAGTACAAGACCCAGGATCAACTATTCTAACAAGTGTAAAACCCTCATACAGTAGGGAATATTGAAATATAATATCCACAGTGTGTCATTTTATAACATTCATATACACATTAGATAAGGTTGCATAAAGAGAAACATACATAAAGTACAGCCCTACAGAGTTGATCCAGAGGAAGGCAAAAAACCCCATGAGGCCGATGCCAATAACCCCATGTTATGGGAAAAAATTCCTTCCCGACTCCAGTACGGCAGTCAGTATAAGACCCTGGAAAAAACTCGTCTAGATTTACCATTAGGACTGGGGACAGCCAAAAAAAAGTAGTAATACATGCATTCTCTATAGTAGGTTGAGCTAGGGCTGGGCCAACAGTCTCCATACAGTAGTATGGTGAGCTGCCATTTCCCTACAGCTTATATTAGTCTAGGCATACTAATGCCATTAGGATTAGACTCATTTCTATCATGGTATTAGAGGGAAAAACCTACTACAACTCAGGGGGCCTAGGGCAGAGACTAGCCAAAGCAGAAAGTTACTCTGATGGCATGGTGAAGCAAGAAATGCAGAGCATCAATTGCAAAGTTTTTTTTCTTTTCTTAATTTAATTACTAGCCTTCACACGGTGTTACATCAATATCCCCTCCAATATCAATGCAACGGGTCATGCTCCGGCACCCTATCTAGCTAGGAGTAGGGATGGGCCTATGGCCTCACCATGCAGTTGTATGGTGAGCTGCCAGGTTGTTTTATTAGTCTAGGCATACTAATGCCACTAGGCGGCGGCGTTCTCATCAGAGCATTAAAGCAATAACTCGCCCAACTATCACAGTAACACAATGACAAAAGCAGCCAAAACCGCCAGACTAGGGCTACACCTATTAATGCCATTAGGAATAAGGGAGGCCAGTTCCATCAAATGCATTAATGCAATAACCGGCCGAAATATCACAGAAATACAATGACAGACGGCTAAACCCGTCAGGATCTGCTCTCAAGTAGAACTGGCAGGCATAGCTCTCTATAAGACCCGCCAAGGCATAGATCTGTTAAGAACCACCGGGCGCTGTCTCTATAAGAACTGCCAAGCACAGCTCGCTCTATAAGAACGGTCACCTTCAGAGCTCCCACAGAGTTCCACAGGCAAAGCTAAGAGCAAATAAAATGGGGAAACCCTACCGTGTCAAACCAGCCAGTCTCCACGTCTCTGCAGCACACCAGTCCACGCCGTCCTCCTTCTGCACAACTAGTCTCCGTGTACTACAACAGCTGTATTTAAGGCATCACATGCTTGCCACGCCCCCTCACGTGTTTCTGAGGGGGCGTGGCCAACTAATTGGGAAGGTTTCTACACAGCTGTTGTAGCACGTGCCAAACAAGTGAAAGTGGGTGTGGCTGGAATAAATTCACATAGCAGGCAAACAGCAGACTGTCTAAAGCAATATGTTTCTAAAGTTTTCTAAAGTTTATATGACTGTGCTGACAGTACCAGTATTAAAGATGGTAGACGCGAAAACCTAGTGGGCTAAAGGACTTCCGGTGACGCCGAGGTCATGTGATCAGACTGGCGTGGGCGGAGCTATTCAGGACAGTGCCGAGTTACACAGGAAAAGGAAGTTGCAGTGAATGGAGACTGGAAGGAGGTAAGAGACAGCATGTGTAAGCAAGAGGGGTGGAAAGGGCTGGGGGAGGGGGTCAGGCTGTGTGTGAGCATGATAGAGGAGTTTGGCTGGGTAAAGGCTAAATACTAGACTCCGTAAGGACCGTCTGCCGTTACAAGGTCACATGACCGGATAGGCGTGTCTTTACTTGTAAGCAGGACCTTCCACAGTATCCTGTGTAGTGGAGCAACATGGAGAGCTGCGAGGTGCACGATTTAGTGAAGGGGGGGAAGATACAGTAGGTGGACTGCAGGGAGTAGTGTAGAGGGGGAGAGATGTGCAGGGTCGGACTGGCCCGCCGGGAGACCGGGGAATCCCCCGTAGGCCCCAGCCTGGACTATTAAGACCCTCATTATGGGTTCCTACCGGACCTCCACTGCCTTTTGTTTTTAGTAGACAGTGGAGGTTCGGTAAGGCGTCTGCCCAGGGCGGGTGTCAGCACCCGGGCAAGTCACTGTGAAGTATGAAGGGAGAGAGACTCCGTGCTGAAGAGACAGCATGTGTGAGTAATAGGGGAGACATGGGGGGGCAGACTGTGTGAGCAAGAGCGGAGACATGGGGGCCAGGCTGTGTGAGCAAGAGGGGAGACATGGAGGTGTAGGCTGTGTGAGCAAGAGGGGAGACATGGAGGTGCAGGCTGTGTGAGCAAGAAGGGGGGAATGGGGGGTTCAGGCTGTGTGAGCAAGAGGGGAGACATGGAGGTGCAGGCTGTGTGAGCAAGAGGGGAGACATGGAGGTGCAGGCTGTGTGAGCAAGAGGGGAGACATGGAGGTGTAGGCTGTGTGAGCAAGAGGGGAGACATGGAGGTGCAGGCTGTGTGAGCAAGAAGGGGGGAATGGGGGGTTCAGGCTGTGTGAGCAAGAGGGGAGACATGGAGGTGCAGGCTGTGTGAGCAAGAGGGGAGACATGGAGGTGCAGGCTGTGTGAGCAAGAGGGGAGACATGGAGGTGCAGGCTGTGTGAGCAAGAGGGGAGACATGGAGGTGCAGGCTGTGTGAGCAAGAAGGGGGGAATGGGGGGTTCAGGCTGTGTGAGCAAGAGGGGAGACATGGAGGTGCAGGCTGTGTGAGCAAGAAGGGGGGAATGGGGGGTTCAGGCTGTGTGAGCAAGAGGGGAGACATGGAGGTGCAGGCTGTGTGAGCAAGAGGGGAGACATGGAGGTGCAGGCTGTGTGAGCAAGAAGGGGGGAATGGGGGGTTCAGGCTGTGTGAGCAAGAGGGGAGACATGGAGGTGTAGGCTGTGTGAGCAAGAGGGGATACATGGAGGTGTAGGCTGTGTGAGCAAGAGGGGAGACATGGAGGTGCAGGCTGTGTGAGCAAGAGGGGAGACATGGAGGTGCAGGCTGTGTGAGCAAGAAGGGGGGAATGGGGGGTTCAGGCTGTGTGAGCAAGAGGGGAGACATGGAGGTGCAGGCTGTGTGAGCAAGAGGGGAGACATGGAGGTGCAGGCTGTGTGAGCAAGAGGGGAGACATGGAGGTGCAGGCTGTGTGAGCAAGAAGGGGGGAATGGGGGGTTCAGGCTCTGGGGGGATGGGCACTGTGAGCATGGTTGCGTCTAGATTGGAGTTGCTCCTGGTAGGTCCTCCCTCCAGCAACTCCAATCTAGTCACCTCACTAGTGAACGGTCTAGATTGGAGTTGCTGGAGGGAGGACCTGCTAGAATCAACTCCAATGTAGACTGTTCAGTACTGAGGTGACTAGAATGGAGTTGCTTCGAGGAGCTACCGCCAGAAACTCCAATCTAGTCACTTCGCTACAGGAGCAGCTAGAGTGGAGTGTCTATAGGGAGGATCCGTAACTGGCCAAGAGAGACATTGTATATGTATATAATATCAATAAAAATATAGGAAAAACACATTCCTGGACATGTATACATTTGGCACTGATATAATTACATAAAATATACCTATATAAATATATATTTGCCATATGCTGTGTACAGGGCGGTGACGCCGCAGCCTTACGTGTTTATTATAACTTGCGCCACTTATTGTAAGTGATAATGGAAATATATGGCAATTTAATAACTGATATAGAGCTAAATTCTGACGTATCGCTGTGCGCCTGATTTATCAGTATATAGTTACTGCAGGTAGGCTCATGATGGTCTCGGCATATTCTGTAGTTACAATAGGTAAGTCCTCCTTGCAGCAACTCCATTCTAGCTGTCTCACTACGGAACTGACTAGAATGGAGTTGCTGCAGGTAGGTTCGTGGTCTGGGTATATTCTGTAGTTGCTATAGGTAGGTCCTCCTTGCAGCAACTCCATTCTAGCTGTCTCACTACGGAACTGACTAGAATGGAGTTGCTGCAGGTAGGTTCATGGTCTGGGTATATTCTGTAGTTGCTATAGGTAGGTCCTCCTTGCAGCAACTCCATTCTAGCTGTCTCAATACAGAACTGACTAGAATGGAGTTGCTGCAGGTAGGTTCATGGTATCGGTATATTCTCCATAGGTTATTCAGTATAGGACCTATATCTTATAAGCTCTGCTTACAGTAATATTAATAAAACACACATTTTAAAAATTTATATTTTATTGAAATAAAACCATCCGCACAATCCTCATTATCCATATTTAAAAAAAACCCAAAACTAAACAAAAAACCACCTCCACTAGTTACCAACGTAGTCCATCAACCCCCTCCCTTCTACCAACTTACCTGTCCTGGTCTAGTATTATCTGCTTTCATGGAATAAACCAGCCGTTGTCGTCTCATGTGGTGGGGTTACTAGAGTAAAGACAGGATCACATGTGCGCCAGGTTCTATGTTGTTTAAAGAGGACCTTTCACTTCCTGGGGCACATGCGGTGTAATACACCACTAGAAAACCAACAGTGTGCTGAATTCAGCGCACTATCGGCTTTCCCTTTCTGTGCCGGTACCGTAGTTCTTCACTGTCAGAAGGGCGTTTCTAACAGACAGTCAGGAACGCCTTTCTTCACAGTAGCATCTATTGCGCTGTATTGTGAGACTGAGGGGCATTGCTTATTTCCAATGATTACTTCTATGGACGAGTACTATCAGGAGGGGAGGAAGCGTTCCTCACCACTCTCACAGTACGACTTTCGGCTTTCTAGCGGTGTATTACACTGCATGTGCCCCAGGAGGTGAAAGGTCCTCTTTAAATCTGTCATGTGACCTGAATGATGAAAAGCCAGATCGCTAAAACATCGGTTACTCATGGACACCAGTGGACTCCATTGACTTAATGGGGTCAGCCGTTTCTATAGTGAAACGGGCAGAGAGAACAATCCTCCGTGCAGGACTTTTCTCTCTGTCGATTTCTGCGGCCGATGTGAATCTAACCACAAATTTAGTCCAGTGACCTTCTTTTTTAATTAATGGAGAACCAGAATGTGAGGCCGCCTCCTACTGAAAGGATAGTACCTCAGGATAGGCCATCAGTATTAGATGTGTGGGGGCCCCTGCAGATCTCTGGTGTTGTACAAACTGTAGTGGTGAGTGTAGGTACTGCAGCGATGCGCCATTACAATCTCTGTACCGGAGATATGCAGGGGTTTTACGTGTTGGGGTTCCCCTGCAGGTCTAATATTGATGGCCTACCCTGAGAAAGTGGATAACTCCATGAGGCTGGCTCCCCACACCACTTAAACACCGTGGAAGAAACGTGGCAGAAAAAAAAAACCCAATCCCATCCCCATTTTACGGTAAAATAGATGCAGCGGATACGCTGCACTGTCATGGTTTTGGAAATTGGAGCATGCCAGTTATACCCCAGGACACACCGGCGGCGGCTTCCCTATTGGTATAGTTAAAGCAGAAAGTCCACAGAGGAAACCTGTACAAAGCGCTACAGGAAGAACCCTGATGTGTTGCTGTTTTTCCAACAGTGTTTTTTTTTTTGCTACAGGTGCTACGTGGGGCCTTAACCACAGTCATGTCAAGCTTGTGATGAACCCCTTCTTGGGTAATCAGCAATTTAATCACTTAGATGGAATCACTGACTGCAGGAGGTTGGGGGAGTCAGTGGTGAATACAGCTCACCAGGCACACTTGGTGGTCTTCGGGGGGCACGTTGTATTAATGAATATATGGGGGGGAGAACACAGGCAGCCTGCTATACAAATAAAGCAGGGGTCGGCAACCTTCAGCACACCAGCTGTTGTAAAACTACAACTCCCAGCATGTATACTTGCTCTGCTGTTCTTGGAACTCCCATGGAAGTGAATGGAGCATGTTGGGAGTTGTAGTTTCACAGCAGCTGGAGAGCCGAAGGTTGCTGACCCCTGAAATAAAGTATAGCTGCCCTAATCTTCCTTAGGGTTGCACCTGCTGTACAGGGAGAGTAAAGTGACCATGACATTTGTTAGAATTGCTAACTCATGCACTAGAAAGAGTTAATTGCAGTCATAACCTGACCACGACTAACCCCAAGTGCAAGAGTCACAGTCAAGGGTTTACACTCAGTTATGACACACAGAAAAGTAATGTCTTAAGATTTGCCCCCATCTAGTGAAGGGACTCTTTCTGCTCTAAAGGAGTCCCTGCATTGTGAGTAACCTCTTTATACAGCAATGACCATCAGTTTGGTGCTAGTGATCACTGCAGGGTTGGAGAGTGAGCAGTGCAGAATATTTATACCTACAGCTCACACAGGAGGCAGCCCCCAGGTCCTGGATCTCCCCTATCATACAGATGGCAGCCCCCCTTGCCCCTCTCAGGCTACAGATGGCAGTCCCCCTCAGTATACAGCAGGAGCACCCTAACACATAGGTGGCAACATCCAAGGTGCCGGACCCCTCCAACACACAGGCAGCATCCCCAAACACACACAGGTGGTAACATCTCAGGGCCCAAGAACAACCCCCACCCACATACAAACAGCACTGCAGGAATCCCCCATTTACATGAAGGCAGCACCCAAATGACCTAAACACAACAAAGCAGTACCCTGGAACCTCCGCCACATGCCCACAGGTGGAAGTACCCAAGGGGCCATCACCAAAACCACCTCACACACACACAGGTAGCATCCCAGGGGCCTCCAAACAAGGACACAGGTCGCAGCACCCTGGGACAGAACTCCCTCTCACATACAAGCAGTACCCCAGGACCCCAACACACAAATTCAATACCCCTGGGAACCCACACAAACGCATGCAGCAGGCCCCCCTGGGGACCCTCCCCACCATTACATGCAAGCAGCACCCCAGGGATGTTTGCTCATCCATTAGATGTCAGCAGCACCCCAAGGACATCGCCCCCCTGTAGATGCCCAAGCACACCAAGGATGCATGCCAACATAATTAGATGTCGATGGCACCCCAGGGTCTCTGCCCCTTTTAGTTGCCAGAAGTACGCCAGGGACACCTTGCCCCTATCCATGCCAACAGCATACACCATAGATGCTAATAGCACCCCAAGGACCTCCCCCTTTATGTCAGAAGCACCTCGAGGACCTCTACCTTTCTTCAGATGCCAGCATCCCAAAGACCCCTGCCCACTTAGATGCTAGCAGCATCCAAGGGACTCATGCACTCCTTCAGATGCCAACTGCACCCCCCCCCCTTCGAAGCACACCAAAGATCCCTGTCCTTCTCTTTTAGTTGCCAGCAGCACCCCATAGGCCCCTGCCCCTTCTTAGATGCCAGTAGTACCCCAAAGACCCCCTCCCCCCCCCCCCAGATGCCAGCAGTATCCCAAAGACCCAGTGCCCCCCATTAGATACCAGCAGTACTTCAAAGACCCACTGCCAGGGGTGTAACGATCGTGACCTGGCCCGGTGAGACACGGGGCCAGTAGCCAGCTAGAGATAGTCGGGGTCCAGTACCACTATGTGACAGCAGCAGGGGAAAGCCTGGTTCCCCGACCACTATATATATTGTAAATGAAAAGGGGCACCGGCATATTGCCAGGCCCTTTTTCAATAGACACTGGCCCAGGAGAGGTGACTTAAAATAAATAGATATACTCACCTCTCTGCGTCCTCTCCGGCGTCTTCCATCATGTGATTGAGGCCTGAGATTAGGCCCCAGCAGTCAGATGGAGCGCAGCGGCGTAATGATGTCAGTGACCCCTCATGTGACTGCTGAGGACCAATCACAGGACTCAACAGAGACGTCAGGAAGATGCTGAAGACAGCCGGAGCCAGGATACCCAGGAAAGGCGAGGCGAGTATTAGGGTTTGTTATTTTTATTCACCTACCCTGGGCCTCCGATTATTATACTCTGGGGTCTGAGGAGACCACAGTGTAGAATAATATCACTGGAGGGGGCTGTTGGGAGCATATAATACTGGGGGGGGGGGGAGGCATTGCTGGAGATATAATGTGTGTGTTGGGGGGGGGCACTGCTTGACATGTAATATTGTATATGGGGGGGGGGGGGCTGCTGGGTATGTAATACTGAATGGGGGACACTGCTGGGCATGTAATACTGTGCACGCCACTGCCTCCCCTCTTAGATGCAGCAGTACCCCCAAAGATCTCCTGTGCCCCCTTAAATGCCAGAAACACCTAAAGGACCCCGTCTCCCTCTATGCCAACGACTCCTATACCACCCTAAACATCAATCCAATCCACCAGACCCTCCGGGATACAGTCCCATAAAAAACTCGCTCCCCTCAGCCTAATCCAACGTGCAGTCCCAAGTAACTACATCACTCTCTCTCCTCAGCCTCATCCAATGTGCAGTCCCATGTAATTATATCACTCTCTCTCTTCAGCCTCATCCAATGTGCAGTCCAATGTAACTACATCAATCTCTTCCCTCAGCCTCATGGAACATGCTGTCCCATGTAACTACATCACTCTCTCTCCTCAGCCTCCTCCAACATGCAGTCCCATGTAACTACATCACTCTCTCTCCTCAGCCTCATCCAACATGCAGTCCCATGTAACTACATCACTCTCTCTCCTCAGCCTCATCTAATGTGCAGTCCCATGTAACTACATCACTCTCTCTCCTCAGCCTCATCCAACATGCAGTCCCATGTAACTACATCACTCTCTCTCCTCAGCCTCATCCAACATGCAGTCCCATGTAACTACATCACTCTCTCTCCTCAGCCTCATCTAATGTGCAGTCCCATGTAACTACATCACTCTCTCCCCTCAGCCTCATCCAACATGTCGTCTCATGTAAAACAAACCTGTCTCTTCTCTTCCATCCTCCATTACCACAAGACAATCCTCTCTGCTTTCTGTTCTCCAGCTTCATGAGCTCGGCTCCGGCTTCCTCTATACAACACAGAGCAGTGATGGCCGAAACTCTGCCCTCCTCTGAGAGGCCACGCCCCTTCCTGTGACATCATACCTACCAGGAGCAACTCCACTCTAGTCACGACCCTGTGAGCATATAATACTGTGGGGGGTGTCACTGGTGAGCACATAATTCTGTTTTGGGGGCCACTGTGGTGCACATAATAATGTTTGGGGGTCACTATGGAGTACCTAATTCTGTTTAGGGGCCTCTGTGGTGCACATAATACTGTTTGGGGGCCTCTGTGGTGCACATCATACTGTATGGGGGTCACTATGGAGCACGTAATACTGTTTGGGGGCCACTGTGGTGCACATCATACTGTTTGGGGGCCCCTGTGGAGCACGTTATGCTGTCCCAGTATTGCTTACATGTGGGGCGTTGCGCTGCTTTCTCACCGTATTCTTGATAGCTGCAGTTGTGGGTACTAAAGCTGTATCTCTTTCAGGTATCTGAGATATTGCTTTAGCGCCCATAACCGCCACTATCAAGAATTCACTCTAGTTATGGGGATAGGGGACCACGGACAAAAGTTTGTACCCAGGCCCACAAAACATTAGTTACACCAATGGCGCTGCTCTGGGTCCAGGCACCGCCATTAATATACCTTATTTTTAACTAGATCGACTGTGCTGATACACAGACGTCCTGCACTTGGATGTAAAGTGGCCACCTCCGTTCATCAGGATCGCAGGTAGGTGAGTATTATTTTTTTTTTTTTTTTTTAAAGCTTAGTTTTGGGTATTTTAATAGTACAAGGGGTTGTTTGGAGTGGGAAATTATAATTATAAGGAGGGGGCATTATGAACATAAGGGGGGTCATTTTTATAGGGGTTATTAGGGGACATTACGAATACAAGGGGAGGCTATATTAGGAGGCATTATGAACATAAGGGGGTAGTCATTGATATTAGGGGTGCAGTATTTATGTCAGGGGGAATTAGGGGCATACTATGAGGGGGCAATTAATTTAATGAAAGTGGCACTTGGGCTTTATTAAGACTAAGGCCTCACGTTGCAAACTGCAACAAAATAGCGCTGCAGAAAAAACCGCAGCAGCAACGCATTGTGTTTTTTTTCCCGCAGCGCTTTTCATTTTCTGCTTCCATTACACCTATAGGGAAACCATCAGTGTTTTCGTAGGTATAAGTGATATTCCAGCGATTTCCAAAACCCCAACGGTTTTGGAAATCGCAGCATGTTCACTGCCCATAATTTTCCACAACGTGTGGATGGGATTTGCTAGAATCCCATTCACATTGCAGGAACTGTCGGCTTTTCCCGTGGTGTTTTCGCCATATGAAGCCTCATCCACACTTTGCGGTAAAATAAGATACATGCTGTAATTTCCAAAGCAGTCTTGGTTTTAGAGTTAGACATTGCAGCATGCCTATGGAAATTCTGGCGGTTTCAATATAATTGAAGCAGAAAATAGAGAGGAAAGCTCTGCAAACTTTCTGTGCAAAGGGCTGCGGCAAGAAACGTGATGCGTCATGGACGCGGTTTTTCCCGCAGCGCTTTTTTGCTGCAGGACACCACGTGGGGCCTTGTACTGGAAAACTCCTTAAGCCTATTTATATTGATGATCTATCCTCAGAATAAATCATCAATAAGAGATAAGTGACCCCCTGATCAGTTGTATGAAGGGGCCATGGTGCCTGTTTATATCACACGCTGTCTGTTTATAGTGACCGTGTGGTGCAATTACAGCCTTGTCACATAGACGCTTATAGGACGAGGCTGTAGTTACATGACATGGCCACTGTGAGATGTACGATACTGTGTAAACAGAGAAGGGGTCACGGCGCTTGCACAGATGTCACGATTCACTCAAACAGCTGATTCATCCCTCATTATTACACCTCAGCCACGGAGGTGTAAAAAAAAAACAAAAAAACACACACTCGCCTGTCCCCAGTACCCTGTTGTCCTCCGCCTCTGTCTGTTCGGTCTGATGGCAACACCTCATTTCTGGAAATTCTGTACCCAATTCCTCTTAGCGGTCACATGATGTGCAGGACTCCAAGCAAGAAGGTGCCAGCACGAGACTGAATGGACACTGGCCGAGGACAACGGGTTGCTGAGGACAGGTGAGTATGCTCTTTTATTTTAAACCTCCAGCCCGGCACATGAGTTGCTCCAATTCCTGGACAATATCTTTAAAGGATTTATCCATGTTTCTAATATTTATGGCCTGTCCTCAGGATAAGCCATCAATATTACATCTGTGGGAATCTGACAGCCAGGACCTCTGCAGATGAGCTTTTTCATTACAGTGCGGCTACAGGTAATGGTGACAATTCTAGGAGCCACGCTGCTCTCTTGCCATACAGGATGTAGCAGTGGGTTTAGGTAGTGCAGTGGTACACATCGTATGGCAGGCGAGCAGCCGGCTCCTGATATTACCTTTAGCCATCCTGTCTCTGTACAACTCATCTACAGGGGTCCTGGCGGTGGGCCCCTAAAAACAATTCCACTGGTGGGCCCTAAACACCCCAGTCCGACCCTGTGCAGGGTGGATGTGGGGTACACAATTCACTGTGGCGGAGAGATGGGTGCATGGCAAACTGTGGGGTGCCTGGTGAATTGGGGGGGGGATTTTGAGCTGTGTTACTTTAATGGATGGCAAGCTATGGTTGATGCTTGGTGGATTTAGGGTAAGTTCACACAGGTTTTTTTTTTTTGCTCCGTTTTTTTCTGGGAGCCGTTTGTTCCAGCTCCTAGAAAAAAGAACGGACATGTTCATTCTTCAGACACCTCACGACATCCGCCTGAAGACACTCCCTCCTCCCAACTAGGCCCATTCATTTGGACCTAATCCGGAGCGGAGTGCGCAACTGGATGCTGGTGCAGTGCACTGGTATCCAGTCACAGCCACCTGTATTTTGGGACCGGAACCTGAGGCAGCCTCAGGTTCCGATCCAAAATACCCCGTGTGAACCCGGCCTAAGGATTGCATAAGAGGCACAAAGAAACTCCTCCATTGGCGGTGCAGAGGTGATTGACAATGTGCTTTAGGTTAAAGCCCCACATAGGGGGCCACAGCCAAAAAGCTCTGCAGGAAAAACCTCTGTGGAAACACATTGCGATTTTCCTACAAGGCCTTTCACGTAAAATGTGCAGTTTTCCTCTGCGGACTTTCTACTTTAGATATACATATAGTTTCCATGTGCTGCAATGTACAAAAAGTAATGGGGGGGATAGTGCAGTGCTTGTTAGTAATGTGGGGGTACACCGGAGGGACATGGGGGATAGTGGGATATACCTGGATGTAGTTATAGCTGCACTCGTTAGTATCGGGTCTCCAATACTGTGAAGACCCAGTGGCTATGATGGCCGCCATCTTTAAAGGTCCGGCATGTACTATTACAGATGTCGGGAAGGGATACAATTATTTAAAGGGATCCTATCATTTAAACACTTTTTTTTTTTTTTTTTTTTCCTAGCTGACACGTCGGAATAGCTGACACGTGCAGGCTATTCGTCTTTATCCGTCGTCTCCGGTCCGCCGTTCGGTAGAAAGACCGGTTTTTACTGGTATGCAAATGAGTTCTTCTGCAGCACTGGTGGGGTGGGGGGAAGCGCTCAGACAGCACTTGCGGCATCCCCGATGCTGCCAGAGAACTTTCTCCAGCGACGCCTCCATCTTCAACAGCAACCGCCTCTTCTGCGTCTTCTCTGGGGTCACACTCCGGCGCTTGCGCAGTCGGTTCTGCCTTCGGGATGCAGGCAAGAGCCGAGTGGACAGGCCGGCGGCCATTTTTTTGGAGGCCGTTACGCGTGCATGTGCAGTACGCTCCTGTTCTCCATACAACTACAGGAGCTTACTGTGCATGCGAGCGTAGCGGCCTCCAAAAAAATGGCCGCCAGCCTGTGCACTTGGCTTTTGTCTGCGTCCCAATGGCAGAGCAGACTGTGCAGGTGCCGGAGTGTGACCCCAGAGAAGACGCAGAAGAGGTGGTTGCTGTTGAAGATGGAGGCATTGCTGGAGAGACTTCTCTGGCAGCATTGGGGAAGCCCCCAGTGCTGTGAAAACTCATTTGCATACCGGTAAAAACCCGGTATTTCTACCGAACGGCGGGCCGGAGACGACTGATAAAGGTAGGAGACAAATAGCCTTTCTTAAGGCTATTCTGCCGTGTTAGTCATAAAACAATGCGTTTGAATGATAGCGGTCACTTTTTAAAGGGATTCTGAGTTTGTTCATGTTTTGCTATTATTTTGTTGTTTTGACTTTTTTTTATTTTTAACAAATTTTATTTTTTGGGCAAAAAAATTAAAAAAATAGATGTGTAAATAGTGTTTTCTGAATGTCATAACTTTAATAGTAAGAAATCCACCAATTCGCTATAACTTACCCCATCCCCACCTCTTGTGTCACCAAAGCGACTCTGACTCATCAAGGCACAACAGGATCTCTGCATACAGTAGTGGAAGACCTAGAACATGATGGAGTAAGGTTACGTTCACACTACTGTTATGCACGTCCGTTACTGTTACCTGTCATAGGATGAGAGCAACAGACATAGATGGAGTCTCCTCATCCTCCTGCGTCTGTTCCCATTGACTAGAATATTAAGAAAAAAAAACCCATTAAGGACGCCGTCTTCTGTCTCCTTTTTTCTGTCTCTTGTGTTTTTTCCGTAATTTTTGTTTATTTTTGTAAAGGAAGGAAAATGTCCGGTGCGCACAACTTATTCTTCAGTCACAAAACTAAACTTAAATGATGGGAGACTGAGGACAGATGGGAGACTGAGGA